>NC_064769.1:410000-710000 GCF_011397635.1 Epinephelus fuscoguttatus | reverse complement strand
AGACGGCATGCGAGTGTTCTCTCATTGTGTGAGTCACGGCGACGGGTGAGAAACGAACCAAAAACCGAAATTTCTCCGAGACTGAGCTAGAGACCCTTTAACGGGAGGTGAACGCTCGGGATGCCTCTGTGAACACTCGCAAGATTGTGCGCGATTCAACATGGCAGCCTGCTGCTAGACAACCAAACCAAACTTTTAACTCTTGCAACTATTCCCCTCTTTTTTCCGCTTTAATTTTTCCATTTTCTCCTACTACATAAACCAGATTACATTACCAACCTGGATCATCTGGAGTATTACATCGACGAATGCTACAATAGACTCATCAGCATCATGGGACACTCACAAAAATCCAAAAAAAAAAACCACGCACACAGGACTCACCTGCCTCATCTGCTTCTACTTCACCGTCAGCATCACCGAAACCACCCTGCAGCTCAGAGGTAAGCGACATGTTCATATCCATAGACAATAAACTTACCGGACTGGACACCAGAGTGGCATTAATTGAAGTATTACACAGGGAATTTCAACAACTCCGCCACAGCCCGGAATACAGCCAACAACAAATAGACACACTTGCTAAGGAAAACAAATCACTCCAACACTCTGTCTCAACCATGTCCACCCAGCTCTCCTCTGTCACCACTCAACTTACTTCTGTCACTACCGAAAACAAGCACATGCTGACGTGCTGACGTATTGCGGTAAGCGAGTTGTGTCATTTCCGGTGTTTCTGTGACAGCGTCTCTGTACTGCTCTGGTGAATTCCACTTGCCTGCTTTCTCACCTCAGTTGCTTTAATGCTGCTTTTACATCTACTTCAAGTCATAACCCACACTGGTTCTGTTTAAGCACCTATAGCTCTCCTCCTTTCTACGACTTTCTCGCTAATCTCTTAGCTGTTGTTTGCACGCTCTTAGCCTTGTTAGCTACGTTAGCTTAGCCATGGCTTCTCCTTCTCCTGCTCTTTCTTGCCTGGTGTGTCAAATGTTCAGTTATGCCTCTGCCTCCTTTAGCGACAGTGGTAATTGTAACAAGTGTAGCTTATTTGCTGCGTTGGAGGCGAGGCTTAGTGAATTAGAAGCGCGGCTCCGCACCATGGAAAACCATTCAGCAGCTGCGGTAGTTAGCCAGTCCCGTGTAGCCGGTGCGGAGCCACATAGCATAGCCTTAGCCTCTGCTAACTGTCCTCCGGTAACTCCCGTTCAGCCGGGAGGTTGGGTCACGGTCCGCCAGAAGCACAGCTCCAAGCCGAAGCCCACGGCTCACCACCAGCCTGTTCACGTTTCCAACCGCTTTTCCCCACTCAGCGACACACCGCTGAGGATAAAACTCTGGTTATTGGCAGCTCTATTCTGAGAAACGTGAAGTTAGAAACACCAGCGGCCATAGTCAAATGTATCCCTGGGGCCAGAGCGGGCGACATTGAATCAAATTTAAAGCTGCTGGCTAAAGCTAAACGTAGATTCAGTAAGATTGTTATTCACGTCAGCGGCAATGACACCCGGTTACGCCAATCGGAGGTCACTAAAATTAATATTGCTTCGTGTGTGAATACGCCAAAGCGATGTCGGACTCCGTAGTTTTCTCTGGACCCCTCCCAAATCTGACCAGTGATGACATGTTTAGCCGCATGTCATCATTTAACCGCTGGCTGTCCAGGTGGTGTCCAGCAAACGATGTGGGTTTCGTTAATAATTGGCAAACTTTCTGGGGAAAACCTGGTCTTATTAGGAGAGACGGCATTCATCCCACTTTGGATGGAGCTGCTCTCATTTCTAGGAACCTGGCAAACTTTATTAGTAATTTAAATCCCTGACAACCCAGAGTTGAGACCAGGACAGAGAGTTGCAGTCCTAAACGCCTCTCTGAGCTTCTAGTTCAGTTACCCAGCCATAGTTTTAAAAGTTTTATACAAACGGTGTCTGTCCCCCGACCACCTAAATTATCTAAATCTAAAATTAAACAAAGAGGAGTTGTGCATAACAACCTCATAAAAATTAAGACCTCTTCTGTGACAGAAAGACAAAACAGGAGAATTAAATGCGGACTGTTGAATATCAGGTCTCTTTCGTCTAAAGCAGCGTTAGTAAACGAATTAATATCAGATAATCATATTGATTTACTCAGTCTCACTGAAACCTGGCTGTGTCAAGATGAATATGTCAGTCTAAATGAGTCCACTCCTCCCAGTCATAATAATACCCACATTCCTTGAGGCAGCGGCCGAGGAGGGGGAGTTGCAGCCATTTTTAACTCTAGCCTGTTAATCAGTCCTAAACCTAAACTAGATTATAATTCATTTGAAAGCCTCGTTCTTAGTCTTTTACATCCGACCTGGAAAACCTCGCAGCCACTTTTATTTGTTATAGTGTACCGTGCTCCTGGCCCGTATTCTGAATTTTTATCTGAATTCTCAGAGTTTTTATCCAGTTTAGTTCTTAAATCAGATAAAGTTATTATTGTATTTTAACATTCATGTCAACGTTGATAATGACTCCCTGGCTACGCGTTTATCTCATTATTAGACTCCATTGGCTTCAGTCAGGGTGTACATGAACCTACTCATTGTTTTAACCATACCCTCGATCTAGTTCTGACGTATGGAATTGAAATTGATAACCTAAAAGTCTTTCCACAGAATCCCTCGCTATCGGATCATTATCTGATTACTTTTGATTTCTTTTTACTCGATTACACGCCACTCTGCAACAGTTACTATACTAGATGTTTATCAGATAGTGCTGTCGCAAAACTTAAGGAAAAGATTACTTCGTCATTAAATTCAATACCAATACCTTCAGGAACAGAGGTTTCCCGTGCCGACTTTAACCTCTCCCGAATTGATCATTTTGTTGATAGCACCGTAGGCTCGCTACGAACAACGCTCGACTCTGTAGCTCCTCTTAAAAAGAAGTTAAAAAAGCAAAGAAAGTTCGCTCCTTGGTATAACTGTCAAACCCGTAAGTTAAAACAAATATCGCGAAAATTTGAAAGGAAGTGGCGATTAACCAAACTGGAAGAATCTCGTTTAATCTGGACAGACAGTCTCAAAACTTATAAGAGGGGCCTCCGCAATGCCAGAGCAAACTATTACTCAGCTCTAATAGAAGACAATAAGAACAACCCCAGGTTTCTTTTCAGCACTGTAGCCAGGCTGACTGAGAGTCAAAGCTCTATTGAGCCTTGTATTCCCTTAGCCCTTAGCAGTAATGATTTTATGAGCTTTTTTAATGACAAAATTCTAACTATTAGAGGCAAAATTCATGACCTCCTGCCCTCAGATAGTACCTATCTAACCTCAAACACAGCTGTAAAATCTAATATATATTTAGATTGCTTCTCCCCAATTTCTCTTCAAGAATTGACTGCAGTGATTTCTTCATCCAAATCATCAACGTGTCTCTTAGACCCCATCCCAACTAGGCTACTTAAGGAGGTCTTTCCTTTAGTTAACACTCATATATTAGATATGATCAATATATCCTTATTAACAGGCTATGTACCACAGTCTTTTAAGATAGCTGTAATTAAACCTCTACTAAAAAAGCCCACCCTGGATCCAGAGGTGTTAGCCAATTATAGACCAATATCTAATCTTCCCTTTATGTCAAAGATCCTTGAGAAAGTAGTCGCAGACCAGCTGTGTGATTTTCTCCAGGATAATAATTTATTTGAGGAATTTCAGTCAGGATTTAGAGTGCATCATAGCACTGAGACAGCTCTAGTTAAAATTACAAATGACCTTCTGATTGCTTCAGACAAAGGACTCGTCTCTGTACTTGTTTTATTAGATCTTAGTGCGCCGTTTGACACAATTGACCATCAAATTCTACTGCAGAGACTGGATCACTTAATTGGCTTAAAAGGTTCAGAACTAAGCTGGTTTAAATCTTATTTATCTGATAGTTTTCAATTTGTTGGCGTTCGCAATGAACCATCCTTACGTTGCTAAAGTTTGTTTTGGAGTTCCATGAGTTCTGTGCTCGGACCAATCCTGTTTACTCTGTATATGCTTCCTTTAGGTAACATCATTAGAAATCACTATAAATTTCCACTGTTATGCGGATGATACTCAGTTGTATTTATCAATGAAGCCAGAAGAAAGCAATCAATTAACTAAACTCCATAATTGCCTTAAAGACATAAAAACCTGGATGAGCACCAATTTCCTGATGTTAAATTCAGGCAAAACTGAAGTTATTGTTCTTGGCCCCAAACAACTCAGAGACTCTGTATCTGATGACATAGTTTCTCTAGATGGACTTGCTCTGGCCTCTGCCACAACCGTAAGAAACCTCGGAGTAATATTTGATCAAGATTTGTCTTTTAATTCTCATTTAAAGCAAACCTCACGGACTGCATTTTTCATCTGCGTAATATTGCGAAAATTAGGCCTATCCTGACCCGAAAAGATGCAGAAAAATTGGTCCACGCTTTTGTTACCTCAAGGCTGGATTACTGTAACTCTCTATTATCAGGTAGCTCTAGTAAGTCCTTAAAAATTCTCCAGCTAATTCAGAATGCAGCAGCACGTGTACTAACAGGAACTAAGAAACGCGATCATATCTCTCCTGTTTTAGCTTCTCTGCACTGGCTCCCTGTAAAATCCAGAATTGAATTTAAAATCCTACTGTTAACTTATAAAGCTCTAAATGGTCAAGCTCCGTCATATCTTAGAGAGCTCATAGTGCCATATTATCCCACCAGAACACTGCGCTCTGAGAACGCAGGGTTTCTCGTGGTCCCTAAAGTCTCAAGTAGATCAGGAGCCAGAGCCTTTAGCTATCAGGCTCCTCTCCTGTGGAATCATCTTCCTGCTACGGTCCGGGAGGCAGACACCGTCTCCACATTTAAGACTAGACTTAAGACTTTCCTCTTTGATAAAGCTTATAGTTAGGGCTGGCTCAGGCTTGCCCTGTACCAGCCCTTAGTTAGGCTGACTTAGGCCTAGTCTGCCGGAGGACCCCTCTATAATACACCGGGCCCCTTCTCTCTCTCTCTCTCTCTCTCTCTCTCTCTCTCTCTCTCTCTCGTATCCTATTACTGCATCTAGCTAACCCGGCCATTCTGGATGTCACTAACTTGGCTTCTTCTCCGGAGCCTTTGTGCTCCACTGTCTCTCAGATTAACTCATACCGCAGCGGTGCCTGGACAGCGTGACGTGTGTGGTTGTGCTGCTGCCGTGGTCCCGCCAGATGCCTCCTGCTGCTGCAGCCATCATTAGTCATTAGTCATACTTCTTCTGTTATTATACACATATGATTATTGTCACACATGTATACTGCCAGATATTAATACATACTTTCAACATATTGTACCGCAGTAACCAGAACTATAACTATAATATTATTACTTTCATTAATGTTGTTGTAAGCTACTGTCATTACCTGCATCTCTCTCTCTCTCTCTCTCTCTCTCTCTCTGTCTCATTGTGTCATATGGATTACTGTTAATTTATTATGTTGATCTGTTCTGTACAACATCTATTGCACGTCTGTCCGTCCTGGAAGAGGGATCCCTCCTCAGTTGCTCTTCCTGACGTTTCTACCGTTTTTTTTTTCCCCGTTAAAGGGGTTTTTTTGGGGAGTTTTTCCTTATCCGCTGTGAGGGTCTTAAGGACAGAGGGATGTCGTATGCTGTAAAGCCCTGTGAGGCAAATTGTGATTTGTGATATTGGGCTTTATAAATAAAATTGATTGATTGATTGATTGATTGATTGAAGATCATGAAAGAAACCATCCTGGATTTACAGTCACGCAGCATGAGAGACAATCTGATCTTCATCGACATTTCCGAACCACCCACAGACCAACCCGAAAGAGCAGTCAAGGATTTCATGGTCAAACAGCTCAAACTCTCCACTGCAACCGTCAACAATATCACATTTTACCGCATTCACCGTTTGGGACAGAAACACACTAACACTACCCGACCACGGCCCATCATTGTCAAATTCGAGCACTTCAAACAGAAAGAACTGGTACAACGACAAGGCAAACAGTTAAAAGGAACGGACTATGGACTCAACGACCAGTATCCACCAGAAATCCACCGCAGACGCAAGCAGCTCTTTCCCATCTGTAAGCAAATGATGAAAGAAGGTGAGAGAGCAGTCATATCAGAATTATAATTATTCAAAGATAAGGACATTACCCCCTGGCTATTCTAAACATCCAAAACAGGAGGACATCAATTCATTTTTTAGGAATATTAAACTTCCAAAACTTAATACAGAACAAGTCAATACATTAGACTCAGCAATTACAGAAAAAGAACTCTCCATTGCCCACAACCTCATGCCAAACAACAAAGCACCAGGTCCCGATGGCTTCCCTGCTGAGTTCTATAAACACTTTTGGTCCATTTTAGCCCCACTCTTCATCAAAGCAATTGAAATAAAACAAAATTCAAGATTTCCAGTACACATGAACACAGCCGTAATCTCACTCCTCCCAAAACCTAATAAAGATCATACCCTGCCATCAAATTACCGCCCCATCTCCTTAATCAATGTAGACATAAAAATCATCAGTAAAGCTCTCGCTCACAGGATAGAAAAAGTCACTCCTTACATAATTCACCCAGACCAGACCAGCTTCATCAAAGGCAGACAGGCATCCAATAATACACGTAGACTGTTCGATTTAATCCATTATTCATCATTACAACAGGAAGATACCATAATAGCCACTTTAGATGCAGAAAAAGCTTTTGACAGGGTTAATTAGAAATTTCTCTTCACCACGTTACAAACATTTTGCTTTGGGGAATCATTTATTAACTGGATCAAGATTCTGTACACTGCACCTTCAGCCACCGTCACCACTAATGGACTAACATCACAAAGCTTTACACTGCACAGGGGGACTAGGCAGGGATGCCCACTCTCTCCCTCTTTACCATTTTCATTGAACCCTTAGCAGCAGCCATCCGTCAGAACCTCCATATCCAAGGAATTCAAACTCCCCAAACACAGCATAAGATTAGTTTGTATGCAGATGACATTTTACTCTTTCTTCAAAACCCTCAATCATCTCTGCAAGAAACAATTAAACTCATCGAATCATTCTCCAAGATCTCCAACTACTCTATAAACTGGAATAAATCCTTCGTCCTCCCATTGCAAAACACCAGATGGGATGAGGCAGCCCATCACATGAAATCACATTACATATTTAGGCATCAATGTTTCCCCCAGGGGCGGCACGGTGGTGTGGTGGTTAGCACTCTCGCCTCACAGCAAGAGGGTTGCCGGTTCGATCCCGGGCATGGGAGCCCTTCTGTGCGGAGTTTGCATGTTCTCCCTGTGTCAGCGTGGGTTGTCTCCACAGTCCAAAGACATGCAGATTGGGGACTAGGTTAATTGATAACTCTAAATTGTCCATAGGTGTGAATGTGAGCGTGAATGGTTGTGAGCGTGAATGGTTGTTTGTCTCTATGAGTCAGCCCTGCGATAGTCTGGCGACCTGTCCAGGGTGTACCCTGCCTCTCGCCCGATGTCAGCTGGGATAGGCTCCAGCCCCCCCACGACCCTCAAGAGGATGAAGCGGTTAGAAGATGAATGAATGAATGAATGTTTCCCCCAGGCTGTCAGAGCTGATTGGAATCAATTTCACTCCACTACTAAAAACAATAGATGATGATCTCCACCGTTGGATGAATTTACCACTATCCATTTTGGGCAGAATAGCAATTATTAAAATGACAATACTTTCCAAAATAAATTATCTCTTTTCAATGATTCCAACTCACCCTACTCTCACCTGGTTTAACTCTCTAGACTCAATAATCACTAAATTCTACTGGAAAAATAAAACACCAAGGATCAAACTGACTACACTTCAAAAACCCAAATCACAAGGCAGCTTAGATGCACCACATTTTTACCATTACTCCCTGGCAAATCAACTGCAGTATATATACAAGTGGACACACTCCAATCACTCAGACCTCACCTGGCTAGACATAGAACAAACACTCTGTAAAGACATCCAGATTTCAGATACTCCATTTCTCAGTCAATCAATCAAACGCCATTCATGTTTCAGTGCAGTAACAATAGCGTCGGCTCTGACAGCCTGTTGGAAATTTCACAAGATCACCAACTCTTCTCTCTCTCCATCCAATTTCACCCCCATTTGGAACAATCCTGACTTCTTGAGCAACAAAAAAACACTCAACTTTCACACATGGGCAGAAAAGGGCATCACACATCTAAAACACATTTTTCATACTAACACCCTGGTATCATTTCCTCACTTGGTCCAGGAGTACGGCATCAGGAGTAACCAATTTTTGGAATATTTACCATTCAAATCATCTGTTAAATCAAAAATCAATATTAGAACCACTAGTCTATGCCTTCCCCCCGCAATCTCAGAATTAATAAATATCCCCTCCCCAAAAAAACTTCTCTCCAAAATATATAAGATAATATCACAATCTGACAAAACCATATTTCTACCTTCAATAAAATGGGAACAAGACCTTTCCATTTCTCCTGATGCCGACTTCTGGAAAAATGTTAACCTACAACTACATATCTTATACATACAGTATAAGATACACCATAGAACTCACTACACTGGGCAAAAATTGTACAAAATGGGATTCACAACAGAAATATGCTCACACTGCACACAAAACTGTCCTGACACTTACATTCATGCCACCTGGCACTGCACACCCATCAAACACTTTTGGAAAGAAGTCAATGAGTCACTATCCCACTTCATGGGCTGCCGCATCCCAGTATCTCCCTCACTCTGCCTTCTAGGAGACTTATCAACATTCAGCCTAGATGGAACAAACCATAGACATCTCCTTGTGGCCCTAACTATCGCCAAGAAAACTATCCTCATGAACTGGAAATCACGGAACACCATACATCTGGCTCACTGGAAAAACTTACTCACTGACTACATCTCCCTAGAATATGCATCCTCCCTTCTCATTAAGACAACAGAACCTCAGTCCTTCTGGTCAGCTTTCATTCATTTCTTAACATCCTGAATACCATCTGACTTATTTTTTCTTGTCTGTCAGCCAATCATCCATAACACTATCAATATCCTTACGTGTACATGTTGTGATGTCCTGAGAGGCTGAGAACTCTTGGCCCTCTCAGGACATCACAACACACTCGCACACACACATACATACATATACACACACACATAGATCCTACCACATGCACACGCACACCGAAACCGAAGCAAACAAACAAAAATAAGAATAGGGCAAGTGGGGCATGCATGCGATGACCGGCGGTCGGGCGGGCCCCGCACTGCAATGCCCACTTTGTTTTTAATGCACCACATGTCTAGTCACAGACCAACACATCTATATGTATATATTTATATTTAGGGCAAGTGGGGTGTGCGGCATGGGGCCCGGGTGCCTGGAGGTGGGGGGGTGGGGGGGTGGGGGTGTCAAGGAGGAGAGATTGGTGGGTGCATTATTCCAGGTGCCGCATGGTGCAGTCTGCTCCCCTTGCGTCCCGTAGCTGACATGGGCGGAGGTCGGCCTGCTCTATGGCTGTGTGGGGATCCGAGGCAGATCCTTCGCTTCTCTTCCTCCCTTTATATTTATTTATACCCCCCCCCCCCTTTTAAATTTATTACTATCATTATGACGATGATAATGATGGCGACGATGATGATGATGATGATTATTGTGTGTGTGTGTGTATGTGTATGTATATATACTTTTGTTATTATAATTATTATTATTATTATTTTATTTTATGTATTCATTTTGTTTATTTTTTTAATTTTTCTTTCTATTCGCTTATTTTATTTGTTTATTTTCTATTGTCGTCTCCCCCCTTCAGTGCCTATGATGATAATGTTGTTGTTGATTATTACTATTTTTTATTATTATTACTATCATTACTATTATTGTTATGTATGATGACACGCACGCACCCACGCACTCACGCACCCACAGTCACTAATTGTTGTTTCGTCATGTCGTATGTCTCTTTATGTATGTATGTAGCCTTTTTTACGTATCCTTACATGTATCTTGTATTGTTTCACAATTAAAAAAAAAAACAAAATGGGAGGTGAAGGACTGAAGAAAGATTTCATTTGGTGGCCACAGCAGCGGGATCACCAATAAAAGAAAGAAAGAAAAAAAGTGGCAACACATCAGCGCTGCTGATGCTGTCAGCTGTGCCTGTGGGACTGCACAGACAGTGACAGAACAAAAAAAAGTGGTCTGATCTAATGCGACATAAAGAATCACATTTATTAAAGGTGGAGGCAAAAAGGAGTATGTGCCAGTGCCATCTTGCGCAATTATGCACGAGGGTCACCGCAGTATTTATATGTTTAAGACAATTAGTCTGACCAGACACCCGGCCTGAATTACAGCATGAGCCAGTGGTATCCCTGTCCCCAAAATACAACGTGTAATTTGAATACAATTCAAAGATGAAAGTGTAATAGGTAAACACGTTTCTTCATGCCGGTTTTGTCATGAACAGCACACATCTAAGTAGGGCTGATGAAATGAGTGTAATGGTTGTGCTTAATGGCTGTATTTCGAGACATGATAAATGCACTGGAAATATTTAGCTAAATAAATAAATACATTCCATGCAGTCGCGCCATCCTCTCCCCCTCCTGCACTCACAAAGTGGACAATACGTATTTACAAAGAATTTCAATTCAGAATTTGAGTTGGATTTTACAACGTTTTTATGAAACAATTATCACTCACTCCAAGCACAAAATAGGGCTGCTGGATTTAATTTCAATGATAACGTGGATCTAAGGTGGATATAGCGTGACATTAAATTTGTGTGTTAACCTGCAGGCATGCGTCTACCTACACATCGTTGTTTGTAATAGTCACGAGGAGGAAAATAAATTAAACATTCATGGACACTTTTGTCAACGCTTGAATGCCAAGAAAATTTAATACTTCATAAAATCGCGATTAAGACTTTTTAATGCTTTTTAAGGGCCTTAATTTTCCGACATTTGATTTATCAACTTTTAATACTTTTTAAGACCCCGCGGACACCCTGGTGCCACTTGAAACTGACGAGATGCGTGTCTGTGTGCCAAAGATGCGCGTGTCCGTGCGCTTACTAGCAGGCGCGTCCTGAAGACCTGTGTGAATTTTCCACAGGAGATATTTTTACTTTTTTGTCTATTCAAGAAATTACCCACAAATGCTATACACCAAGAAATATTATTTTATTTATCCAATTTTTTCATTTATGTATGCCTTTTTTACTTATTTATTTTAATATTGTACCTGAAGTTATATTTGAACAAAAAGGAAAATGTTTCTTAACTTGTGTCACTGTTTTTGTTTGTTTGAGATGATTAAAAAAAATGTTTAAGATGAATGAGTATGCAAAGTTAGTATGGCCAAGTGTACGGTCTGGATGTTTCTCTGTAGTGACTTTAGCATGGAAAGGGGTTAAAAGCATCATTAACCTTTTTTTAAAAAAAAAAAAAAAGTGTTGTGGGGGAAAAAAACACTGTTCCGTGTTCTAAGTAGCCATATTCCGAATTCACGTCAACGCTCGCACTCTGATCAGTTATTGTCAACTAACGTTAACTCAAGCATCTCTGCTGAACAGAAAAGCATTAACAGCCGTGACCATCCTGTAACGTTATACCAATGGAATTTGACATGTCCTCTTTATACGTTATAAGGCACACACTAGTTCTGTAAAACAGCTAACGTTAACCATGTAGATAACCAACCCAAATAATCAACCCTATCTAACGTTACGTCACAACAGAGACAGCACGCCATTTAATGGTAACCAGCTTGCTTTTGTCACCCTTGTTCTCTTGATATGGACCATGATTTAAACGATAGCCGAGATAGCTTAGCTATGTGACAAAGCTAACAAGCTAGTCAGCTAGCGTTAGCACGCTAGTAGTAACCAAACACTCGCTGCGACAAATGGGCAATACTGTCAGGTGTTAACGTTGGCTGAGGTATTCCTGGCCTGCGCGTTGTGTAACGTTAAACCTTATCTGCCAGGCGATCTCAGTGTTCACCATACAGATCTAATTCAATAAATTAACCTTATCCCACCGAGCAAGAGAAAACGCAGCGTTAGGTGCCCGAAGACACCGTATCTGCAGTGGTTGCTAATGTTAGCTAGTAAACTAGCTAGCTAACTGGCTGAGTATCGTTAGTCCACTTACCCAGCGAGGGTATCAGTTGAAAGCGGCCGGTCTCCGTGTATTATCCTCTGTCGCAGAGCTTTTCACAGCTTTGAGGAGAATCGCATCGTTACGAAATTGCTAACCAATCCAAAAAATAAGCTGCTTTGTGTATATTTGCATGGTGGTTCCCCTGCTAGCGGTTTCAGGAAGGTGCCATCGGTGGAGCTACGGTGGAACTAGGAACCGTGAAATAATCACTGAAGCAACTGGCGGAGCTTTTTTCCTCCAACTCCCGCCCCGGTGCCTACGTACTAAACATCCATGTACTGACAACAATTACGACGATGCATTATCTTGTGTGTTTAAACCTTTGAGTTGGTTGAGGACATGCGTTTGCATTCTTCCAGATCAACAGGCACGTGGTATTGCAGGAACATATCAAGCATGAATAACATGCAACATTTTTTTAGATGCACAAGACTGGATAACCAACCAAGCAAAGAAGGCAACTGCCCAGGCCCCAGACCCTCAGGGGTCCCAAAGACTCCAGATTTGCCATGTGGCAATTAATTTGTGGTAATTTGCTAAATTGAATTTTTTTTAAAGATATTTTTTAGGGTATTTTTGCCTTTAATTGACAGGACAGTGAAGTGTGTGTGGGGGGAGAGGCATGCAGCAGAGGGCCACAGGCTGGACTCGAACCCGGGCCGCTGCGGCAACAGCCTTGTACATGGGGCACCTGCTCTACCACTAAGCCACTGACGCCCCATTTGCTTAATTGAATTGATTGTGATTACTGTATGCACCACTAAATGGCACAGTAACCTGGTCTGATGGGGGCCCCAAGACAAACCTGCATTATTGCCTGACTGTTAGACCCCATGTTGCCCTGAATGAAAATGTTGTTGAGAGGCCCTCATTGTTTCAATATTGTGTTTGGATGTACTACACTAAACAAGCTGTTGTGTTTCTTGCGTTAGCTGTCCAATAATGTCTGGCCTAATGCAGGATATTGCGCCTTGAACAACTTGCCCTGTGCAGTAGCCATGTACAAAAAGTTGTCACCAAATTACTCTGAGAACTCATAACCACCAGATTAGACTACTGTAACTCCCTTTATGTTGGCCTGAATCAGTCCCCCCTCAACCGTCTACAGCTCGTCCAGAACGTTGCTGCTCGCCTCCTCACAGGAAAGAAAAGGCACGACCACATCACGTCAGTTTTAGCCTCCCTCCACTGGCTCCCAGTCCGTTTTCATATTGATTTTAAACTTCGTTTAATTGTTTTTAAAGCCCTCAATGGTCTGGCCCCTCTGTACCTCTCTGAGTTCCTTTTGCGCCACACCCCAACCAGAACTTTAAGGTCTTCGGACCAACTACTGTTGGTGGTGCCAAAAACCAAACTAAAGTCTTGAGGTGACAGAGCCTTTGCAGCGGCTGTCCCCAGGCTCTGGAACAGCCTCCCCCTTCACATTTGATCTTCCCAGTCCCTAGAGACTTTTAACTCCTCCCTAAAAACCTTTCTCTTCCACCTGGCGTATCATTCAGCCTGAGCACGATGATCTCAAGTTTTGTTTTGGTTTGGTTTTTTTAAATTGCTATTTTAATGTCTGCACTGTTTGCTCTGTTTTCTTATCGTTGTTTTCTATATCTATTCTATTTTATTACTGATGTTGTTTTAACTCTGTACCCACCTATGTGCAGCACTTTGGTCGACTGCCGTCGTTTGAAATGTGCTCTAGAAATAAATCCTGACTTGACTTGAAGTTTAGTATTTTCCGATCTTGATTTTGAAAGATTCTCTTAGTATGTGTTGTGCTCTCGCCTGCTGACACATTAAAAATTCTCATCAGTGTATGTATCCTGGTATGCGACTGCTGACCTGGTCCTAGACCTCACGGCACGTTACTGGTGTTAGATACATGTCAAACTGGATCACAATGACAGACTATGAGTTTGATTTGATTTTAGTTAAGAACTTGTCTCCACACAGCAGATTATTAGTTTGAGGTTATTTTGTGGTAAAACACATATTTTTTATTTCTGTCACCCAAGCAAACAGCATCAGGAAGTATCGCCTTTGTTCTTAGGACATCAGCAGCATTCAGAGGAAACATATTAACGTACTCTGAATAGTCTCAACTGTCTTTTTTTTGTGGTCTTTTTATATTTTTGAGGTGACCATCAAGCCTCACTTTTTGTCACTGTTTTCCTTTCAAAGCTTGCCAGTCGGCCAAAAGGAGTTAGACGATACTCCACTTAAGTCGAGTGTTAAGGTAATTTTATTAGACATTCATCTGAAATAACATCAAGAAGCCTTTTGCTGATCCCTATCTGAGATTGGGCAAACCACCACCAGCTATCACTGACAAAAGCTGTCAGGTTTTCTCACCCTTGGTACTCGTGCATGGTGAATCATTGCCTTCAGAGGTGCCTGGGAGCATCACCAGAGGCCGGGCCCCCTTATGATCACCATGCCAGTGTGGACAACACAGCGCACAACCTGGAAGTCAGCCTGGCCCCCTCTCTGCAACACCACTTCAAATCAGTAGGCTGATTTAGCTAAATAAGTCAGCCAAAACCCCTCTTTCATGTGATCAGAGGTGACATTGAATAAAACTAATTAATTAATAACCTTAGAACAGATGATTTTTCTCACATTCCGCATATTACGTGTGCAAAACGCATTTTATAACTTCTTCACATCACTGTCACTTATTAGAGTTCATATATCACAGTTCATCATCATCCATTATCTGTCTGTTCTTATGATTTTTGTTATCACATGCATTTGATTATTTTTTTATCATATATATCAGTTCATTCTTGAGTCTAAATGGACATTCTTGCTACATTTGAAGCAATGCCCTCAAGGTGTTCCTGCAATTTGATGTTCATGAGAATGGGACATCCGTACATACGGACAAACAGCCCCGAAAACATAATGCCTCTTGGGCTGGTGGCATAATAATGGCACACACTGCACAGAGAGTGACAGGTGAGGGGCTAGTAGGGGACCCACAGTTCATTCAGTAAGTAAATTGGCTATGCTCTCAGCATACCGAGTGTCTGGTTTGTTCCTCAGTGTGCCAGTATATGTATTACTCTATATCTAAACCATGGTCTCCCAGTCTGGATTTTGTAATAAGATGTGTCACGGGGATGCCCCGTGACCTCTAATGGTAAAAGACAAACACACACAATGCTTGTCCACCTCCAGGCACTTTCGCACACCATCTAGCCGGCAGGTGTCTGGGGTTGGTAATTAGCACAATTAAGGTTGAAGCCTGGTAGTTGTAGGTGTGTAGTTGTTTTGGTGCTTCAGTGTCACAGGCACATTTACATGAAGTCAGGAAGAAAAGTCTGACAATATTGTGGTTTTAAATCTCTTTATTTGACTAATTCTTTTGTGTGTCTCACCTCTCCTCTAGACTGCACTTGGCCAACCTCTGGTTTGGACTCAGGAACTGCCATACCAGACCCCGCCCATCTGGATTCCTTTTATAGTCAAGTTCCTGGGGGAATGTGCCAAGTGTAGTATGGATGAGGGGGAGTTTTGGGGAGATATTTGTGCAAGTGTTGATTTTGAGCAGTTTAAGAACATTTTTACTCTTTTGGAGTGTGTAGCAATGTTTTTCACTGTTGGCTTATAAAAAGTAGTCTGAAGAGTATGAATTAATCACTGCTGATTGTTGATTGATTTATTCATTGTATTTCCCATGTGTAGGAGGAGCTACGGTCTATACATGCAGGAGTTGGAAACTTCTCTCGAGTTTCTGAAATCTGTCCAGCAAGCCGGCCACAGTGGCTGTTACTACCAGGGGCCCAAACTTAAAGGGGGCATAGTCCGGTGCAGAGTTGATTTTTGTTTTAGTTTTTCTTCAGTTTTGGCCATCTGAACTGCACTGTACATATTGCTGCACCTAACCCACTGCTGGAAAAGAAAAGGGAAATAAAAAAATTGGACTATTGAACAGTTTAAAGTCCTCTTCCTTTACTGCCTTCACCGCTCGACCAACCTTACAAGATGTCTTTCTCACTATGTCATCACATATGGCACGTCATGCTAGGAAAATGATCAGTGCCTACAGTTTGCCTGAGGGTGGTGAAACTTTGACAGACCACTACACAATCGTAATGTACAGTACAAACTGATGCTACTATACACCACGTGGATGTATTACAGAGCAATATAAAGTCAACAATTTTCTGTACATAAATTTTATTCTGACTTCAGTGACTGAAGCTGAAAACAAAGCAACATACATATAGCAATGCAATGATAAGAAATAACTTAGCAAAAGAATTACAGACTGATCATCACAACCCAGAGGTCATCTCTTTCACAGTTACAATACCAGAAATTTTGTACACAAAAATACATGCAATGTTCCTTAGAACACAATCTGTTTTTTTTTTTTTCAGTGGTATATAATTTGAACAGAAACATGATTAAATCTGACATATACAAAAACAATTCAAAGCAATACTTGTTGAAATACTTAATTAAAAAATGTGATATAATCTAATCATGTAAAAATTGATGCTAGCACTACAGCTAGCTACATTACATTTGGATAAATGATAAAATAATTAATTCTAAAGGTTTGGTCTTTTGCTTATTGAGTCAACACTTCAAAGAGAAATGTTGCTGCATCTGAACTAACAATGGCTGGCTTTTTGGTAAACTCACATGCTGACATGACATATTCAGTATTTATTTGGGAGACAAATAATAGAAAAAAGATGCATTTTTAAACCCACTTATCTACCATAATAGCTATGGTTCACTTGAATAACAACAGACAAGTTAACCTGTTTGGATGACTTTCTCAAAGATCCATCAGCATTGGCTGTAAAAACATTACATTCACTAAAACAACTGTACAGAGATAAGCTAATGAAAACTGTGGCAGCACCCACTCAGCATTAAACTTATGAGTTCAGCTCAGAACAATGTAAAGCGTCACAGTTCTTCACTTTGATGCTTTGGAGAAAGTGCTTCTTTGCCCCATGATATACTTGCTGTTAATCAACCATTTGTGTGTGAATGATTGCTGTACACATGCGTTCCTTTACAGTGTTATCTAACACAGCGGTTTCCCAACTGGTCCAGATTTCTCTGTAATCACTAGTTCAAGTCCCACACTGTTTAATATATTCAGTGTCAGACTTGTGTTTGGCCATGTCATCATGCTAGTTTGCTGTCTCTGTTAAGTAGCTGTCTGTTATTCAGTTACTCAACAGCAGGAAACGGCACTTCAAAATAAAAGCTTTTGCCATAAATTCACCGTACTTCAAAAATAAAGTGTGTTTTTTACAAACTTAACATGTTTGATAGTCACTTGCGGTCCATTCAGAATGAACCCGCGACCCACTTTTGGACTGCAACCCACCACTTGGGAACCACTGATCGAACACACACACACTATAATAAGCAAGATGCTAATGGGTGCATGACCTTAATGCCAGATACTAGGATATGAAGTAAGACTACGACAGAAGGCTTTGTAGGGATATGAATAGAGCTTGTTGTCATTGTCTGCCATGATCTTAATGCCAACTCTATTGTTATTGCTGAGTGTCTCCATGTTACTTTTGTCTTGTGCAAAATCAGAAGTTGGGGGTGGATGTTGCTACATAACCCAAAACAGCCCATCCTGTCTGTTTATTTTAGCTATAATTAATTCATTTTTGAGACAATGTATATATCGGTATATATATATGTATGTATCAAAATGTTGAATGTACTATGTATCATGTCATACAGTATGCAATGTCATATAGAATAATATCCGGCTCTGCTTCTTGGAAATGCATAATAAAAGCTGATGGAAAAAAGAAGCCATTATATCACAAACTTTTGATATCTTCCCCAGAGTCAAATGATAAGATCAAAAAAATATTATTGTCCAGATCACCTGGGTTGGCTGTTTAGCCTAGCTAGAGCACAAAGACTGGAAGCTGTGGGAAACTGCTATCCTTGCTATAGTGTCAGGACTGATCCCAACAAAACACTTTTTCTGAGAGCTTCTTTTAGGAAATAATCTTTTTTATTTTTCAATGATCTGAAGTTCTCAGATGTGAAATGTTTACACACAACCTACACAAAGTCTTCCAAAATTTCTGATCAAAGGAAACATGATTACAAATCTGACCAGACATTTAATGGCAGCTTTTGGTACTTAACATTTACCTATACTGAATACTAATACTAGAATACTAGAAGTCCTGTCCTCTTAATGGTAACTGGTTGAATTGATAACCAGCTTATAGCTAACCTGTAAATGAGACAGATCTGGAGTTGCTTGAAGGCACCATTGACAGAGCAATAGGTTCACAGCTTCCCATGCTTCGAGGCTTTGTACAGTAGCTTGACCAACACATCCTGGACATACAGTGCAGTTACAAAGAATGTTGGACAGTGACAGTTCAACTCCAGCATAATAGAACAATGAGCAACAACGAGGAGGTTAAAGTGCTCTTGGTTTTTAACGTAACATGTCACATCCACACTGAGTATAACCATACAGGAACTGAAGTCTTAAGACAAAACCCCCTATTTTGTTCAATCACTTAAATTTGATATACAAAAGGCTTTAGATCAAACACACTTCACCTGATGATGTCTATAAGGGCATGATTTCCACGCAGAGGAGAGGTGTTGATAAAAATGTTAATACACTCATCTGACTTATCTTCAATAATGATTGGCTGAAAGGATACGTTCAAGTTCACATCCCACATCTGGACTTCAACAGAGCAAATCTCGATCACCTCTCTGATCACTGTCTGGTTTATCTTCTCCTGACTTACAGACACAAACTAGAATCTGCTCAGCCTGTGGTAAAGACTGTGAGGAGAGTTACAGGCCTGCTTTCACTGCACACACACACACACACACACACACACACACACACACGTGCACTTTGATGTTGGAATTGGGTGGGGCCTACAATTGTGTCTACAATTTCTGTAAATCAGCGGGTTCTCAAGCTTGTATAACACCCACCCACCTTCCCAAATAAGTGATGAAAAAGAAACATAACATAACATAAAAATGATACTGTAAGTTAACCTTAAAATATTTTTTTAGAGTGTCTTGCCAGCTGTGTTGAGGTGAGAAAGGAACTAGGGTTTGAATGTCTCTCTTTAGCTCTCTCGTTTTTTTATTAATTACATAACTATCTCTGTCACTTCTCACATGAACACTACAAATGTCTTCTGGGATATACTGTCTGAAAATCACTTTTCCTCCTTCCTTTGTCATGACCGGCTTTTCACGCTGCCTATAGACTTAAGATTATAGGCTTTGATAAAGCATGTAGTTAGGGTTGGCTCAGGCTTGCCTTGGACCAGTTCCTGGTTAGGCTGATACAGGCCTTGTCTGCCAGGGGACCTGCTATGATACACTATATCTCTCCTTCTTTCTCTCCTTCTCTCAGATTCTAAAAGGTTGGTTCTTCTACATTCTCTAACATTCATGTCCTATTACTGCATGTCACTAAGTTGGCTCCTTCTCCCGAGCCTTTGTGCTCCACTTTTTCGCAGGTTCCCCCGAATCGCCTAGATTGTGGGTCGTGGTTGCGCTGCTGCCATGGTCCTGCCTGATGCCTACTACTACTTCTGTAAATATAAGTCATACTTCTACTATACTATTATACACATATGATTATTATTGTCACATACATATACTACCCTATATTAACACATTCATTTAACATATATATAGAGCCTTTTACTGTTAGTAAACAGTATGACGTTGTTTGGTGGGTGGGGCTTAGCTGGAGACAAAACAATTCTCCACAGACATTAGCTAGCACTAGCTAGCAAGTTCTATTGGCTTGTTTTTGACAATAAAGAAAGATGATATGAGTTTCTCTGAAGGAGTGTGTTCGGAAATACTCATTTCGAGTGCCGGAGTGCACTCCGGCTGTCGGAATGTACCGTTCGGTCTCTCAGAGCACCACAAGGAGTAGCAAACAGAGCGCAATCTGGGCACTCCATCTGGGGAGACAGAGCAGCAGAGCACCGAGCGGAGTGAATGAGTGATTAACCATTCATTAAAGCGTGTAGAAATATAATGCTCTGTTTCTTTAAACAACAGGGCTCTCATTTTAGTGTAGAGCATCAGACTGAATTTACGAATGCATCCTGTCAGGTCACTCACTCTCCGGGACCACGATTGTTACTTTAATAATCAAACACTGACCAACAGGACCAGGCTGGCCGACCCGTATACTCTCACTCAGTGGATGGATGATTTGACAGGATTGCTGGTGGGATGGCCGGCTTTGTGGTCGATCACTATATGGCAATATTACAGTGGAAGATGACACTTGAACAGTTTCCTCTGCTCTATTTTGTTTTGCAATCAAAGCTAACATTAGCTAATGCACTAAAAATCTAATATTCCTCTTAATATCTCCCCAATTTCTGATTAGGTGGACATGATAACCCTTAATACACATAACATTATTCATCCCTATGACAGTAAATACTTTCTCCCTAACCTGATATGAAGTGTGCACTGAACATGCGAGCATTTTTGATGATCACCTCTATCCAGTCCTTTCGTCTTATCACATTTAACCATAATTGTCTTTTTTTTGTTGATGGGCAGTGGCAGCTGGTATTCGATAAAATTTAATTTACACAACAAGACCACATTTTAAGACTCCTATGTAGCCTACAGCCATGTGGTGGTGAGTTAAGTTTTGCCTGCAGCTAGTACCGTGATGTCATTGTATCGTCGACCCTAAAAGGGTCTACAGTGCCAAAATACTATCATTATAATATTATTATTAAAAAGAATTTTATTTTAGTTATTGTCATTTGCCATGCATCTCTCTCTCTCTCTCTCTCTCTCTCTCTCTCTCTAAATCATCATGATGTCGTATGGATTATTGCACATTTATTATGTTGATCTGTTCTGTACATACGACGTCTATTGCAAGTCTGACCGTCCTGAAAGAGTTGCTCTTCCTGAGGTTTCTACCATTTTTTTCCAGTTAAAGGTTTTTTTGGGGAGTTTTTCCTTATCCACTGTGAGGGTCCAAGGACAGAGGGATGTCATATGTTGTAGCCCTGTGAGGCAAATTGTGATTTGTGATATTGGGCTTTATAAATAAAATTGAAATGAGTGTGGCCATTGGGCACAGCTATGACCCCTTTTGCCTTTACACATGGTTGGACAAATTGTTGTGAAAACTGGTTCTTCTCTGGCCCAACAACTTTATTCACTTCCAGTGCCCTGGAGAACATTGTTGTAATTATAGATAGGACTGATGGGCAAACCTATATAGGAAAATACAGTCAAATACAAGTTGTAATAAAGCATAATTCTACTTTAAATTCAAGCTAACATTTTGCTTGTGAAGACGGTTTTTAAGAGTCCCTTATTCCAGTGCTCTTCAGCTGGAGATCAGCAGTTCAAACTAAATTTTAAGGTGGCTTCTCATGAACAAGTTCTCTCTGAGCAGCAGCTTCCTGCAGCAGGTGGTGAATCAAAGATAGTCATGGTACCATTTCCCTTTGATGGCCAGCTGTTAAAAAATAAACTCTTTTACAAATAAATACAGTATTTATACACATAATTGTTCAAAGATTGGTGCTTCATTGTAAATTGCTTTAGATTGACTCTCACAGCTGCCCCTGCATAACAATGTTTTCTGCATTATGGACTGTAATTATCAGCTTGTTCAGTACCATTTCCATGGTGTTTGACATATTTTGATTTGTTCTGTAGAAAATATGAATTGTTGCTATTTGTAAACCTTGTTATGCACATCAAACACCTCTTACAGGAGGACTACCAATTGAGATAGTGAGGGGTAAACAAGTGAACCAATCCAGGGCTGCCTCTTCAATCAACCTGCAGTTCAGGCTCTTAAAGCCAACTTCATGGTTACATTATCTTTTCTGTACAACTAGAAATTCTCATTTTAAAACAAATTCAGTCCAGCTGTATTCACATTCACATTCGTTCAGTCCACAGGGCTGAAGGTGATGAAAACTCATCGGCTGTTCTTTTGGCTACAGTGCTGCTCATTAATGGTAATAATGAGACCTTCGGGCAGGGTCACGTTTTCATGCTCACAACTCCAGATCTTTCCTCACAGATCCAAGTCCACAAGTGGATATGTGTGTTGATGTCCTTGCCCTACTCTTCCTCCAGTACGATGCTGAAATGCAGAAAACAATTGCAATAGCAGTTCCACATGGATCAATCTCACCAAAGTCTTGAATTGGCTGGATTCTTCCAGAGTTAACATTATGTTAAGTCCCAGTGAAAGAGAAAGCAAGTGTGTTGGTATATGCAGTCCCACATCCAGTATTAAAGAGCTTCTTCTAAAGTACTGGATGCTTCTCAACTCTCCCATTTCAGTGGATACCTTCAAATTCCACTGCATTCCATTACTGAGTCTATACTTCCCAAACAAATGGATTTGGCACAATATGTCCCACTGGGTAAGGTCTGCTCTCATTCAAATGACATGAGGTTTGCTGGTAACTGTTGAAAGAACAGAACAGATATTTAGCACAAGGTTTAGGATCAAATAAAGCTGCTATATAGCTCTGTCAAAAAGTGAAAAATACACCAAGCCACTTGTAGGCCTTACTTAGAGGCTACTCTGTGTCTGTTTGAAGCAGTTTGAATAGATTGACTTGACTGATTTTGGCAACTTGGGGGCAGCGCAACAAGCTATAAATTCTGATCTGATTTGAATTTATACCTTTATCTGATATGGCCTCATGTTTTAATCTTCTGATATTTACCTTTTGCTTTATTTTTTCAATCTTTTAATTTCTCTATTTGATTTCTATTTGACTCTGTATAACAGAGGTTAGTTGTTTTTTTGTTTGTTTTTTTTCACTTTTGGTTAAATAAAGAGAGTCAGGCTATTCACATAATTTTTTTGTCATGTTTTCCTATAAAAAGCAATGCACCCAAATTCGTACATATCCCACATATTTTAAAAGGCTGCAATCACGAGACCAATGCATTGACGGTGGTAAACAAAGAAGCAGTCCCAAGCACGTGTAAGGAGGCACGTCAGGGTGTTTGTGGTCACAAAAAACTGGACTTTCGCCCAGGACTTTCCCCAGGAATGACATGATCGGATGCGTGTGAACTTTGACTTATTTCAAAGTATGTCCTCACCATGTTTCTTTTCTTAAACCTACCCTCAGTAATTTCTCTTGCCTAAATCTAACCTCTGTAACTTTATGTTAATTACATAAATGTATATTAAGGACATAACATCATTGGTCAGATATACAAACAGTTCTGTGAGAATAAGTTGAGAGAGTAATTTTTTTACTCTTTACTCTTTTTAACTGAAAGGGAAGAGTCTTTTTTGATTTTTCACTGCCTGCTGACAGTCTTGGTCCTTCTCACTGCCTTAAGGTAAATGCCTGTGCCCGGTCAAGTGGTCCATTCTTGGTCTGAGACCAAAATAGTGGGGGCAACCAGCTGCTGGTACCTCATGTCCACCCCTCTGCAACCTGCACCCCCAGCTAAAGTTTTTTGTCTCAGAGACAGAAAGTGATAGGTACATCAGGGAAGTCTCAATCTTTTGGTTAACTGCCTGCCAAAGGTTTAAGTAAATAAGTGAGGGACGTTTAGTTCCAGTGCTGCTTACACTTAGTTGTAAGCATGTGCTGCTTACACTTAGTTGAAAGAGGCTATTAGGGAATGGATGAATGCTGAGGCAATACAGTAAAGGAGAATGCCTGACCTGTGTGGACTTGCCCTTGAATTTTTTTATATTTGCAAGAGATTACGAAAGAAAAAAACTAACATTTTTTTATGGAACAGATAGTTGATTGTTCTTTTGTCATTTTATACCAGGGAAAACACCCAGACAAACTCATAGCTTAAGATGTATATTAAGATACAAAATTTTAAGCCATCACATGGCCTTTGCTTCAGCCAAACCCCGCAAGAAAGGATGACTAGATTGCAACTGTCAACTAAAAAAGTGTATGGAGAAATAGACCTTTACCTTGAGACTACGATCCGATGTAAAATAGCGGTAAAAATGGACAACATATATATGCCTATAAAATGTAACGGATGGTTACGGAAGGTAACTGTGGTTCTATGAATAAACGTCAACACGCCATCGTATGGGTCACTCTCTCCGAGGGTGAGCTGTTTCAGGAGACAATGTAGCAAATTAATTACATGCGGGCACAATCAGAGCCTATATATACAGCTCTGCGATTGCCTGTTCAGTCTCTTTTCTCCGACTGAGGCCGAACCAGCCTTCTGAATGACACTGCAAGCTGGCGTGTTGACTTTTATTCATAGAACCACGGTTACCTTCCGTAACCATCCGTTCTATTTCATATCAGGTCAACGCGCCACCGTATGGGTCAACAGTATACCAAATAAGGTCAGGCAGGAGGTGTAGTGAGGCAAAAAACACTCAGAACAACAGTTCGGTTTAGAACATAGTTCATTGAGGAAAGCCTCAGGTTGTGATAAAACAGTCAAAGGCCGATGAAGGCCACCTGTTGTGAAATAAAACATTTTCAACTGAGAAAGGAAAAGGTCCCCATAAGCAGAACCTCCTTAATCAATGAAACACAACCACCAGGTGAATACCAAACCTGACGCCATGGTCCAGCATGGCAGGGACCACACAATTCACTAGTCTGAAGCCATGGTCCAGTACGGCAGGGACCACACACTTCACTGGCCTGAAGCCACGGTCCAGCATGGCAGGGACCGCACAGTTCACGGGCCTGCTCCCAGAATGGCAGAGGCCATTGATGAAGCAAAATTTAGTCTGTAAAACCTTGCGAAGGTCCCAGACGAGGCCCAACCGGCTGCCACACAAATGTCCTCCAGAGGAAGCCCCCTTGAAGAGCGCACAAAAGGCAGCCATCCCTCTGGTGGAGTGGGCCACCACTCCCCTAGGTGGAGGAACTTCAACTCCATCATAGGCCAGAGCTACGGCTTCAATGACCCAACGCTGCTTGGACAGAGCTTAGCGCAGCTTAGCTTCCCCAAAGCACACAAAGAGCTAATCGGTCTGTCTAACGGGGTGTGTGCAGTCAATGTACACCCTCAGGAACTGGACCGGACAGACCAAGTGCAACTGGACTGCCTCCGCAGATTCATGTGGAGGAGGATGGAAGGGCTCCAGAACCAAGGTCCTCAGCACAAAAGAGCGAGGGATCACCTTCGGTAAAAAAGCTGGATTAGGCAGGAGAGAGATGGCAGATCCCTCTCCTCCTAATCTCAGACAAGACGGATGCACAGACAGGGCATGCAGTTCAGAGACCCGCTTTGCTGAGGCCATGGTAAGTCCATGGCTGTTTTGAGGGAAAGAAGCTCCAGCCCCACACTGGCTAAAGGCCCAAAAGGAGGCTCTGACAGAGCCCGCAGCATCAACTGCAAATCCCATGATGGGACCATGTGGGACCTTGGTGGCCGTATACGCCTAGCCCCCTTCAAAAACTGGCTAACAAGGGGTTGTGAGCCCACTGTCCTAGGGATGTGACGGTCAGATATGGCCGCCACATAGCCCCTCAAGGTGGATTCTGTCAGCCCTTTCTCCAACAGTGTCTGTAAAAATAAAAGGACCCCCCGTGTCCCACAGAAGACCGGGTTCCAGCCCTTTCCTGCACACCACTGGCAAAACCGTTTCCATCTACCAGCGTAAAGCACCCTGGTAGAGGGAGCTCTGGCTGCCTGCATGGTAGCCATGACAGCAGACCTGTAAATCCCTGGGTTCTGGTGCCGGAGCTGCCCTTGAGCCTGCGACAGCATGTCCGGCCTGACTGGGAGACACCATGGGGTTCCTGCCAGCAGCCTCTGCAAGATTGCCATCCATGGCTGATGTGGCCAATCTGGGGCCATCATCCCCACCTTGGCCAGAATGGCTGGTATGAGGGGAAAGGGAGGAAATGCATACAGCAGGCCCTGGGGCCACCGGCCTGCAAGAGCGTCCACCCCCAGTGTTCCCATCGGCCCCGCTATGGAGTACCACAGCGGACAGTGGGTGGACTCCGGTGAGGCACACAGGTCTACCTGGGCCTCTCTGAATCGAGACCAAATGGCTTCCACAATCTGTGGGTAAAGTCGCCACTCCCCTGGCCTGGGGCCACTCCTGGACAGGAGATCTGCTGCCACGTTCAACTCCCCCGGCAAGTGGATGGCTTTCAGGGACACACCCTGAGCATGAGCCCAGAGGAGGAGTTTGTGTGCCAGGTCGTGCAGGGACCATGACCGTAGACCTCCCTGGTGGTTGATGTAGGCAATCACGGTTGAATTGTCAGTCCGAACCAACACGTGCTTCCCCCAAAACACGGGATGGAAATACACCAAGGCCCGATACACTGCCTCCAGTTCGAGCAGGTTGATGTGAGCCCCCCTCCAAAAGGGACCCCACCGGCTCCGGGCTTCTGAGGCGTCCGTAGTTACGGTCACCTTTGAGCACACCGGGCCCAGTAGAACTCCTTCCCTCAGGCCCAGGGCCGTGGTCCACCATGCAATTGTTGGGAAGCAAATCAAAGACACAGGGATAGCCCTCAGGCCATCCTCATGGGGGCTCACCTTGTGCCTGGCAAGCCAACACTGCAGCGGCCGCATATGAAGCAACCCCAGGGGCACCACCTGGGATGCTGCCGCCATGAGGCCCAACAGCCTCCGGCCATGCTACACTGTTATGTGCTTGCCCACAGTTAAATGTGACAAGCTGTCCATCAGCACCACTGTCAGGACAGCTCTCATTGAGGTTGAATCTAGAACCAAACCCCGATATTCCACTGTCCTGGATGGAACAAGGCAACTCTTCTCCCTGTTCAAGGCCAGCCCCAGGTCCTCGAGGTGTTTCAACACCGTTGAGGTGTCGAGCCGGGCCTGTTGTTCTGTTGGGGAGCAAACCAACCACTCGTCCAGGTAATTCAAGATATGAATACCCCGGTGATGGAGAGGGGCCTGCTCCGCTTCCATGCACTTTGTGAAGGCGCGAGGGGAGAAGGACAGGCCAAACAGGAGGACGGTGTACCCGTATGCGTTGCCTTGAAAGAAGAAATGGAGGTACTTCCTGTGGTCTCTGTGTACAGGAATGTGGAAGTATGCGTCTCACAGATCCACTGTAGTGAACCAGTCCCTGTGCCTTATAGATGACAGAAGGCACAACAGACAGAGCATATGGAAGGGCAGGCATTTCAGAAAGCCGTTGAACCCCTTTAGGTTCAAGATAGGACGGAGGCCTCGGTCCTTCTTTGAATAAAACCCTTGGTGCATCTCGCCACGGGTGTTATTGCCTCTTTCTTCAGAAGGGCCAAGACCTCTGCCACAAGGGACTGACAATCTGTCATGTCACTTAGGAGGGTAGGAATGATTCTGGAAAACTGTGGTGGTCTGGTTCGGAGCTGGAGTCTGTACCCTGACTCCAGTGTATTCAGTATCCAAGGGCAGCGAGTACGCTGGCGCCAGTGAGCTGGGTGCTGAGGAGTGAAGCGTGAAGCTCGAGGCCGATAACCGTCAGCGACGGAAACGGCCGCCAGCCGACTGGGTTCTGGTGCCCCCGAGAGGGGTGGTCCCACTGCGGTCATTGCGAAAGGAACACTGGCAAGCCTGGCCACCCCTGAGGCCGTAGAGATGGCCGGAAAGGACCCACGACCCCAGCACAAACATGAGGCTGGTACATCCCTCACAGAGCGCGTCAGCTCCCTCGCCCTATGAGACTGCTCCAAGGCTGTCTCACAGGGTGGACCAAAGACCTCTCCTGGCACCACTGGAGCCGCCAGGACAGCAATGCAGTCCTGGTCGGACAAATTGGACTGGGACAGCCAGACTTGGCGGCGCGCCTGGACCATTGAGGCCATTGACTGACCAAGGGCCTGAGCATGCACACTGGTACCCCGCAGCAACATGTCCGCTACGCAGAGCATCTCAGCCGTCTCACCACTCGGGGTTGCTGAAGCCACATCCTGCAGCAGGCCCTCCAAATAAAGCAGCAACAAGGAATTGGTGCACGCCAGCCTGGCTGCCAAAGCTGAGGCATGATAAGCTTGGTGGAGCTGGTTATCAGTTGCCCTGCAGTGCCTGTTAGGGTGATTTGCATCCCTGCCGGCCCTTGCCACAGCTCCTGCTAGCATAGCAAAGCTAGGCCCAACTTAGGGAGCCGTGGCCACCCCATATGTTTCAGCCCCTGCAATGTTGGCCAGCTGGGTCCTCGGAAGGGCTGCGGAACTAGGAGCCCTCTACGAGGACTGCAGCTCAGTCATAAAATCAGGGAGGACAGGGAGCCCATCTGACCTGCGTTGGCATGAGCTGTCAAACACTGAAGCAGCTGGAAGCAGAGCTTGGCAGACCAGCTGGAAGCGTGCTGCTGCTCTCACAACCACAGCTCTATCAGAAGGGTCCATCGGCTCAGGCTCCGAAGCCTGCGAAGCACCATCCCCCAAATCAGAGAGCGACTGGACATCCTCCTCGGACTGGGGGTCATGCAGATAGTCCAGATTGTCAGAGGCTGCAACAGAAAGCACATCTGGATCGTTATCCCAGACCTAAGGGGCTGGCCTGCTCATGTCATGCAGCCCCAAAGGGTGCTGAGCATGAACAAGCTCCTGCTGGGTATCTTGCATTGCCTGCACCTGCAGCTGCAGCTGCCCAAGCTCTGCCTCCGGGCGCTTCCTCTTCCGCGCACACCGTCTATCCACCAGCGGCGGGCTGCGTGCTGCCTCTGTCTCCAGCTCATCCCCCGCTCGCTGATCTCCTTGGCCAGGGTGAATTGGTGGAGGGGGGAAAATGACGCCATCACCGTCCTGTGACATGGTCTGGCACGCCAAGACAGTCACTCGGATCTAGCAGGAAAATACAGGTGTGGATAAAGCCTCGGGCAGCGTACCACCTCGCGGCCGCAGCGGCTCCTCTCAGCTCGAAAAAGTAAGTCTTTTTACTGCTAACCTGGTCAAAGACCGCAACAAACAATTTCATCCACGTGAGGTAGCGTTTTCCCTCACGGGAAAAGAGGCTCCCGCAGCGCCACACAATAAATATAATTCCAAAAACGATCCGATGATCCGTGCACTCTTCCTCACTGCAGCAACAAGCTGTTCCTGAAGGAAGAATAAGTCAATAAGTAATTTATTCCATTGAAATATCGTTGATGTATTATTGAAAAGTGATTTATCTTTTTATAAATGACAAAAGGCACATCTGCCTCATTTTCGCTGTGGTATCGTGATACTACTCAGAACCATGATACTTTCACTGGAATCGTACCGTGGGTCCCAATTTTGGTACCGTGACAACACTAGATGTCACAACCATTCCATTCGGAGTTGCGCAGTGAGGCGGCTCGGCCCACTTTTGAGAGTGGGGGAACACTGCTCTCTCAGAGGCCAAAAGTTTTCCCCTACTTCTAATTTTACAAATTAAGCACTGTATATACATATATATTTACAATATATTTTATCAAAACTGGAAGTGGCAATAACACTGTGGAACTGTAGGGTTCATTAATTAACCATTAACGGAACCTGAATACTACTGTTAATCATTAAAAATAATAATATAATAACTATGATTTAATTATCAATATTAACTATTAATTCAACAGCAATGAATATTTATCCGTTATACAAAAAGCGAAACACGCACGCACACACACACACACACACACACACACACACACACACACACACACACACACACACACCCTTCCAGTCTGGTTATTGGCAGCTCTATTCTGAGGAACGTGAAGTTAGCAACACCAGCGGCCATAGTCAAATGTATCCCTGTGGCCAGAGCGGGCGACACTGAATCAAATTTAAAACTGCCGGCTAAAGCTAAACGTAGATTCAGTAAGATTGTTATTCACGTCGGCGGCAATGACACCTGGTTATGCCAATCGGAGGTCACTAAAATTAATATTGCCTCGGTGTGTGAATATGCAAAAACGATGTCAGACTCCGTAGTTTTCTCTGGACCCCTCCCAAATCTGACCACTGATGACATGTTTAGCTGCATGTCATCATTTAATTGCTGGCTGTCCAGGTGGTGTCCAGCAAACGATGTGGGTTTCGTTAATAATTGGCAAACTTTCTGGGGAAAACCTGGTCTTATTAGGAGAGACGGCATTCATCCCACTTTGGATGGAGCTGCTCTCATTTCTAGGAACCTGGCAAATTTTATTAGTAATTCAAATCCCTAACAACCCAGAGCTGAGATCAGGACTCAGAGTCACAGTCCTATACGCTTCTCTGAGCTTCTAGTTCAGTTACCCACCCATAGTTTTCATAGTTTTATACAAACGGTGTCTGTCCCCCGACCACCTTAATTATTTAAATCTACAATTAAACAAAGAGGAGTTGTGCATAACAACCTCATAAAAATTAAAACCTCTTCTGTGACAGAAAGACAAAACAGGAGAATTAAATGCGGACTGTTAAATATCAGGTCTCTATCGTCTAAAGCAGTGTTAGTAAACTAATTAATATCAGATAATCATATTGATTTACTCAGCCTCACTGAAACCTGGCTGTGTCCAGATGAATATGTTAGTCTAAATGAGTCCACTCCTCCCAGTCATAATACACTGCCTGGCCAAAAAAAAAAGTCACCACCACCAAAAAAAAAAAAAGGTCATACACTCTAATATTTCGTTGGACCGCCTTTAGCTTTGATTACGGCACGCATTCGCTGTGGCATTGTTTCGATAAGCTTCTGCAATGTCACAAGATTTATTTCCATCCAGAGTTGCATTAATTTTTCACCAAGATCTTGCATTGATGATGGTAGAGTCTGACCGCTGCGCAAAGCCTTCTCCAGCACATCCCAAAGATTCTCAATGGGGTTAAGGTCTGGACTCTGTGGTGGCCAATCCATGTGTGAAAATGATGTCTCATGCTCCCTGAACCAGTCTTTCACAATTTGAGCCCGATGAATCCTGGCATTGTCATCTTGGAATATGCCCGTGCCATCAGGGAAGAAAAAATCCATTGATGGAATAACCTGGTCATTCAGTATATTCAGGTAGTCAGCTGACCTCATTCTTTGAGCACATACTGTTGCTGAACCTAGACCTGACCAACTGCAGCAACCCCAGATCATAACACTGCCCCCACAGGCTTGTACAGTAGGCACTAGGCATGATGGGTGCATCACTTCATCTGCCTCTCTTCTTACCCTGATGCGCCCATCACTCTGGAACAGGGTAAATCTGGACTCATCAGACCACATGACCTTCTTCCATTGCTCCAGAGTCCAATCTTTATGCTCCCTAGCAAATTGAAGCCTTTTTTTCCGGTTAGCCTCACTGATTAGTGGTTTTCTTAAGGCTACACAGCTGTTCAGTCCCAATCCCTTGAGTTCCCTTTGCATTGTGCGTGTGGAAATGCTCTTACTTTCACTATTAAACATAGCCCTGAGTTCTACTGTTGTTTTTCTTCGACTTGATCTCACCAAACGTTTAAGTGATCGCCGATCACGATCATTGAGGATTTTTTTCCGGCCACATTTCTTCCTCAAAGATGATGGGTCCCCACTATCCTTCCAGTTTTTAATAATGCGTTGGACAGTTCTTAACCCAATTTTAGTAGTTTCTGCAATCTCCTTAGATGTTTTTTCTGCTTGATGCATGCCAATGATTTGACCCTTCTCAAACAGACGAACATCTTTTCCACGACCACGGGATGTGTCTTTCGACATGGTTGTTTAGGAAATGAGAAGCAACTCATTGCACCAGTTGGGGTTAAATAACTTGTTGCCAGCTGAAAGATAATCGCCCATGCAGTAATTATCCAATAGGAGGCTCGTACCTATTTGCTTAGTTAAATCCAGGTGGCAACTTTTTTTTTGGCCAGGCAGTGTAATACCCACATTCCTCGAGGCAGCAGGCGAGGAGGGGGAGTTGCAGCCATTTTTAACTCTAGTCTGTTAACTTAATCAGCCCTAAACCTAAACTAGATTATAATTCATTAGAAAGCCTCGTTCTTAGTCTTTTACATCCGACCTGGAAAACCTCGCAGCCACTTTTATTTGTTATAGTGTACCGTGCTCCTGGCCCATATTCTGAATTTGTATCCGAATTCTCAGAGTTTTTATCAAGTTTAGTTCTTAAATCAGATAAAATTATTATTGTAGGCGATTTTAACATTCATGTCGACGTTGATAATGACTCCCTGGCTACCGCATTTATCTCATTATTAGACTCCATTGGCTTCAGTCAGGGTGTACATGAACCCACTCACTGTTATAACCATACCCTCGATCTAGTTCTGACGTATGGAATTGAAATTGATAACCTAACAGTCTTTCCACAGAATCCCTCGCTGTCGGATCATTATTTGATTACTTTTGATTTCTTTTTACTCGATTACACACCACTCAGCAACAGTTACTATACCAGATGTTTATCAGATAGTGCTGTCGCAAAATTTAAGGAAATAATTACTCCATCGTTAAATTCAATACCATGTCCTTCAGTAACACAGGTTTCCTGTGCCGACTTTAACCTCTCCCGAATTGATCATCTAGTCGATAGCGCCGTAGGCTTGCTGCGAACAACACTCGACTCTGTAGCTCCTCTTAAAAAGAAATTAACAAAGCAAAGAAAGTTCGCTCCCTGGTATAACTCTGAGACCCATAACGGCTTATGTGTTTGTCACTTTCTTTTTCATTTTAACCCACACCATGATCTTTTCCTGACCCTAACCAAGTGGTTTTTGTGCCTAAACCTAACCAGACCTTAACCACAGGGCATCATGATGATTTCGGAACGGACTTAGGAACAATGAGTTTGATATGTTCGGAACAATGGGATGTCGAACCAATGGGCTGTCAAACCAATGGGCAGTTCCCAGTTATTGCGAAAATTTGAAAGGAACTGGCGATTAACCAAACTGGAAGAATCTCGTTTAATCTGGGCAGACAGTCTCAAAATGTATAAGAGGGGCCTCCGCAATGCCAGAGCAAACTATTACTCAGCATTAATAAAAGAAAACAAGAATAACCCCAGGTTTCTTTTCAGTACTGTAGCCAGGCTGACTGAGAGTCAAAGCTCTATTGAGCCTTGTATTCCCTTAGCCCTTAGCAGTAATGATTTTATGAGCTTTTTTAATGACAAAATTCTAACTATTAGAGGCAAAATTCATGACCTCCTGTCCTCAGATAGTACCTATCTAACCTCAAACACAGATGTAAGATCTAATATATATTTAGATTGCTTCTCCCCAATTTCTCTTCAAGAATTGACTGCAGTGATTTCTTCATCTAAATCATCAACGTGTCTCTTAGACCCCATCCCAACTAGGCTACTTAAGGAGGTCTTATCTTTAGTTCACACTCATATATTAGATATGATCAATATATCCTTATTAACGGGCTATGTACCACGGTCTTTTAAGGTAGCTGTAATTAAACCTCTCCTAAAAAAGCCCACCCTGGACCCAGAGGTGTTAGCCAACTATAGACCAATATCTAATCTTCCCTTTCTTTCAGAGATCCTTGAGAAAGTAGTCGCAGACCAGCTGTGTGATTTTCTCCAGGATAATAATTTATTTGAGGAATTTCAGTCAGGATTTAGAGTGCATCATAGCACTGAGACAGCACTAGTTAAAATTACAAATGACCTTCTGATTGCTTCAGACAAAGGACTCGTCTCTGTACTTGTTTTATTAGATCTTAGTGCGGTGTTTGACACTATTGACCATCAAATTCTGCTACAGAGACTGGAATACTTAATTGGCCTAAAAGGTTCTGCACTAAGCTGGTTTAAATCTTATTTATCTGATTGTTTTCAGTTTGTTCACGTTCATAATGAATCATCCTTATGTACTAAAGTTTGTTTTGGAGTTCCGCAAGGTTCTGTGCTCGGACTAATCCTATTTACTCTATATATGCTTCCTTTAGGTAACATCATTAGAAATCTCTCTGTAAATTTCCATTGTTAGGCGGATGATACACAGTTGTATTTATCGATGAAGCCAGAAGAAAGCAATCAATTAACTAAACTTCATAATTGCCTTAAAGACATAAAAACCTGGATGAGCACCAATTTCCTGATGTTAAATTCAGACAAAACTGAAGTTAATTGTTCTTGGCCCCAAACAACTCAGAGACTCTTTATCTGATGACACAGTTTCTCTAGATGGCATTGCTCTGGCCTCTAGCACTACCGTAAGAAACCTCGGAGTAACATTTGATCAAAATTTGTCTTTTAATTCTCATTTAAAACAAACCTCACGGACTGCAATTTTTCATCTGCGTAATATTGCGAAAATTAGGCCTATCCTGACCCGAAAAGATGCAGAAAAATTGGTCCACACTTTTGTTACCTCAAGGCTGGATTACTGTAACTCTCTATTATCAGGTAGCTCTTGTAAGTCTTTAAAAACTCTCCAGCTAATTCAGAATGCAGCAGCATGTGTACTAACAGGAACTGAGAAACGAGATCATATTTCTCCTGTTTTAGCTTCTCTGCACTGGCTCCCTGTAAAATCCAGAATTGAATTTAAAATCCTACTGTTAACTTATAAAGCTCTAAATGGTCAAGCTCCATCATATCTTAGAGAGCTCACAGTGCCATATTATCCCACCAGAACACTGCGCTTGGAGAATGCAGGGTTACTCGTGGTCCCTAAAGTCTCCAAAAGTAGATCAGGAGCCAGAGCCTTCAGCTATCAGGCTCCTCTCCTGTGGAATCATCCTCCTGTTACGGTCCGGGAGGCAGACACCGTCTCCACCGTCTCTTAATACTTCCTCTGTCTGTCTGTCTATAATACACCGGGCACCTTCTCTCCTTCTCTCCTTCTCTCTCTCTCTCTCTCATATCCTATTACTGCATCTTGCTAACTCGGCCATTCTGGATGTCACTAACTCGGCTTCTTCTACAGAGCCTTTGTGCTCCACTGTCTCTCAGGTTAACTCATATTGCAGCGGTGCCTGGATAGCGTGACGTGTGTGGTTGTGCTGCTGCCGTGGTCCTGCCAGATGCCTCCTGCTGCTGCTGTCATCATTAGTCACACTTCTACTGTTATTATATACATATGATTATTGTCACATATGTGTACTATCAGATATTAATGTATACTTTCAACATATTGTACCACAGTAGCCAGAACTATAATTATAATATTATTTCTTTCATTAACATTGTTATAAGCTACTGTCATTACCGTCTGTCCTGCATCTCTCTCTCTCTCTCTCTCTGTCTCTCTCTCTCTTTCTGTCTCATTGTGTCATACGGATTACTGTTAATTTATTATGCTGATCTGTTCTGTACGACATCTATTGCACGTCTGTCCATCCTGGATGAGGGATCCCTCCTCAGTTGCTCTTCCTGAGGTTTCTACCATTTTTTTTCCCCGTTAAAGGGTTTTTTTGGGGAGTTTTTCCTTATCCGCTGTGAGGGTCCAAAGGACAGAGGGATGTCGTATGCTGTAAAGCCCTGTGAGGCAAATTGTGATTTGTGATATTGGGCTTTATAAATAAAATTGTTTGAATTGATTGAAAATTGACAGTCTAATCTTTAACTCCCAGGCTTATTAAATCACCACATTTATCATCATAACTGCTTAATGTTATCATCTGTATGTGTGTCTATTATCAGTCTTACAGTCTTAGTCATACTTCTACTATTATTATACACATATGATTATTATTGTCACATACATATACTATCATATATTAATATATACATGTAACATGTATACTACCAAGATACAATAATCAAACCACCGGGATCAAATCAGTGTGCATTCAAGATGGCAGACAGTCGGCGTCCTCCATCACTTCAGCTCTCAAATTATAACTTTTAATCCAGTTTTATGCCACTTATAATAGACTACTTTTAAGATTTTATTTGTTTTAAAGTCTGTACGTTGGCCGGATGGCTGATCTCATGTTTTCAATCAGCGGATTTTAAGCTTTTTGGGACACTTGTGTGACTGGTGCCGACACAGCCACACCCCAAACTACTTTAGCACTTCGCTAACTTTTAGCAATAAACTAGTTTTTCTCCATTCTACAACCGGATCAACCACAACGATACTGTCCGCCTGAGAGGGAAAGTCCCTGTCAACACTTCGGCCACCCCAGAACCCATTTTTACACCTCATGTGCTGTTTTCTGGACACCGGACTGACTGCAGCTACCTGGCAAAATTCACTGGTTTCTTCCGGACACCCATTCATCTCAACAGGCCCAGTGATTGGGCCCGCGCCGGTAAGTCCCGCTTTCTACTGGATCCAAACCCACCCTGTTCTGAGACAACACGAAGCCGCGGACTCCTTTTGGAGTCCCCCGCGCGTAAGTTCTTTCTGCTATGGCTAATACCAAGCTAAAGGAAGTAGTTTCCTGGTGAATATAATCACGCCATTACACATTATACTGTTGCTGCTGGAATTTGTTTTCTGTTTCCTAGGCTACCCCATTGCCCCCAATAGCTCCACTCACCTCTCCGCATAACTGTGACAGCTGTCTCCACAAATCCCAAAAGATCGTCGCGGCGGAGGGGTCGCTGTCATCTACAGAGACAATTTCTTTTATAAGCCTGTTCCCTGTGGGGAATTCTCCTCCTTCGAAAACTTAACATTTTGTGTTAATAAGCACTAGCTGATTTTATTCCTTTTAGTTTACCGCCCTCCTAAGCTCAATGGCACTTTTATCTCTGAATTCTCTGACCTGCTCTCTCTGCTTTTACCTAATTATGACCGGGTCTGCATAATCGGTGACTTCAACATTCATGTTTGTTGTCCTGGTGATGCTCTTGCAGGGGAATTTCTTAATCTTTTAGAATCGTTTAATTTTGTTTAACATTCCACAGGGCCCACCCATGAGAAGAGCCATATCTTAGATCTTGTTATTTCATATGGTCTGAAGATTGATAATGTGGAACTTAATAACACCTGTATATCCGATCACTTTACTATTGTTTTAAACTTGTACTCCTCTCCTTCCCCTAAAGTCTCACCTGCCCCATCCGCTCCCGCATGATTAACTCAACAACAGCAGCTAAATTTTCACATGCTTTTTCATGGCTCTCTTCTGAACTACCTCTCTCCGATGATACCAACCCTCCTGGTGAATTCTTTCAATGACCTCTGCCTGAATACAATGGACTCAGTAGCCCCAGTCAAAACCAGAACCAAAGTCACTTCCTCAGTCACTCCATGGTTTAATGACCATATCCGCTCCTTAAAAAGAGAGGTACGCAAAATAGAGTGTAAATGGAAGTCCTGCAAACTTCAAGTTCACTATGAGCATTTGAAAAGCCTAATGAATGATTACAACGCTGAAGTTAAGGACGCACGAGCAACTTATTTCTCCAACTTGATCTCCCAGAATGCTCAAAACTCTAAAGTGCTGATTCAAACACTTGACCGAATTGTTGACGCCCCCACCAATATTAATTTACATGCATCCCCTGAACTAGTCATTTTTCACTGAAAAAATTGAAAACATTAGATCTCACACCATCAGCAGTCGACCCCACAATTCACTTGTCCCGGAACCGCCAACTCACCGATCCTACTCTATGTCAGTCCTCTGCTCATTTAGTTCAGTGTCACTAACTGATCTCAACACAATGGTGATGCGCATGAAATCCTCCTCTTGCCCTTTGGATGTGGTCCCTACCAGACTACTGAAGGAAATTATGCCCACTGTTGGTCCCTTCATTTTATCTATCATCAATCACTCTCTGACCTCAGGTGTGGTTCCTGCTTATTTTAAATCTGCTCTAATTGAACCTATTCTCAAAAAACCAAATCTAGACCCATCCATTCTGAACAACTACAGACCTGTCTCAAAGCTCCCTTTTTTATCAAAGATCCTAGAAAAAACTGTATTCAAACAATTAATAACTCATCTATCAGTCAATAACTTATTTGAAAAATTCCAATCCGGCTTTCGATCACTTCATAGCACAGAATCAGTTCTCCTTAAAGTTTGCAATGATCTCCTGTTGGCTGAAGATGCCGGCGAGTGTTCCTGTTTTAGTTCTCTTGGACCTTAGCGCCACATTCGATATGGTAGACCATGATATTTTAATTGACAGGTTAGAGAAGTGGGCAGGAATCACTGACATGGCCCTGAATTGGTTCAGGTCTTACCTTTTTAACAGATACTCTTCCGTATCTATAGCTGGCTCTGTTTCTGCCCCCACTAACGTCTCTTATGGTGTCCCCCAGGGGTCGATCCTGGGCCCTATTCTCTTTTCCATTTACATGCTCCCTCTAGGTGATATCATTCATAAATACAACGTCCATTTTCACTGTTATGTAGACGACACACAGTTATACATCCAAATCAAGCCCGGTGATCAGTCTAATATAGCAGCCCTCCACAACTTTATCACAGAAATAAAGTACTGGATGTCAGATAGTCTTCTCCAACTCAATCAGTCAAAATCCGATGTCATTGTTATAGGTCCATCCACAAAAAGAAAACTAATTTTGGAAAGCCTTGGCGATTTAACACCTGTAAAACCCTCAGCCAGAAACCTCTGTGTCATTTTTGACCAGGACTTGAGCTTTGAACTTCATGTAAAAAAAAAAGTGGTCCAGACATGTTTTTATCATTTGAGAAACATAGCCAAAGTCAGGTCTTTTATCTCAACCACAGATTTGGAGAAACTCATCCATGCTTTTATTTCTTCACGCCTCGACTATTGTAATAGCTTATATACCTGTCTCAGCCAGAAATCACTTCACCATCTACAGTTAGTACAAAATGCTGCAGCTCAGCTTTTTTTTTACTTTTTTTTTTTTTCTGCAGCTCGTCTTTTAACTAGGTCCAAACAATGTGACCACATCACTCCTGTTTTAGCATCCCTGCACTGGCTGCCTGTTCATTTTAGGATTGATTTTAAAAATCTTTTATTTGTTTTTGAGGCCAGACTTGGGCTAGCCCCTGCCTATATTTCAGACCTTCTATCCTCACACAAACCAGCTTGCAGTCTGAGATCCACTGGTAATGCCCTGCTAACTGTTCCAAGGTCTACGCTGAAAACAAAAGGCGACAGGGCCTTTGCAATCAGGGCCCCTAGACTCTGGAACGATTTGCCAGAGGAAATCAGGTTTTCAGAGTCTGTTCCTCGTTTTACCTTGCTCCTCAAGACACACTTTTACAGGAAGGCTTTTATGATGTAATGTTTAAGTTGATGTAATGTTTAATTTGTATGTATTTTGTGTTGATATTGACTGCGTGCTGATATTTTATGTTGTAAAGCACTTTGTTATTTATATTGAAAAGTGCTATACAAATAAAGTTATTATTATTATTATTATTATTATTATTATAATTATATCATTACTTAAATTAATGTTATTGTAGCTATTGTCATTACTGTTTGATGTCATCTGATGTTTTATCTCTCTCTGCCTCTCTTTCAATGTTTCATTTTGTCACATGGATTATTGTACATTTATTATGCTGATCTGATCTGTACACACAACATCTATTGCACATCTGTCGATCCTGGAAGAGGGATCCCTCCTTAGTTGCACTTTCTGAGCTCTTTTAAAGGTTTGACTCTTTCCTTATCCACTGTGGGAGTCCAAGGACAGAGGGATGTTGTATGCTCTCTGAGCGCAATTGTGATTTGTTGTATTGGGCTTTATGAATAAAACTGAATTTAACAGAATTATTTTATTTCTTTTTTTCTTTTTATTTCTTTCTATGTATATATGCTACTATTTTTGTCACATTATTTCTCCAATAACAAAAAAAGTCTTTGCATTCAAAGCAATAGTAGAAAATGCTGCATGCGCTACCATTGCATATATGTTGATAGCACCGTAGGCTCGCTACGAACAACGCTCGACTCTGTAGCTCCTCTTAAAAAGAAGTTAAAAAAGCAAAGAAAGTTCGCTCCTTGGTATAACTGTCAAACCCGTAAGTTAAAACAAATATCGCGAAAATTTGAAAGGAATTGGCGATTAACCAAACTGGAAGAATCTCGTTTAATCTGGGCAGACAGTCTCAAAACTTATAAGAGGGGCCTCCGCAATGCCAGAGCAAACTATTACTCAGCTCTAATAGAAGACAATAAACAACCCCAGGTTTCTTTTCAGCACTGTAGCCAGGCTGACTGAGAGTCAAAGCTCTATTGAGCCTTGTATTCCCTTAGCCCTTAGCAGTAATGATTTTATAAGCTTTTTTAATGACAAAATTCTAACTATTAGAGGCAAAATTCATGACCTCCTGCCCTCAGATAGTACCTATCTAACCTCAAACACAGCTGTAAAATCTAATATATATTTAGATTGCTTCTCCCCAATTTCTCTTCAAGAATTGACAGCAGTGATTTCTTCATCTAAATCATCAACGTGTCTCTTAGACCCCATCCCAACTAGGCTACTTAAGGAGGTCTTTCCTTTAGTTAACACTCATATATTAGATATGATCAATATATCCTTATTAACAGGCTATGTACCACAGTCTTTTAAGATAGCTGTAATTAAACCTCTACTAAAAAAGCCCACCCTGGATCCAGAGGTGTTAGCCAACTATAGACCAATATCTAATCGTCCCTTTATGTCAAAGATCCTTGAGAAAGTAGTCACAGACCAGCTGTGTGATTTTCTCCAGGATAATAATTTATTTGAGGAATTTCAGTCAGGATTTAGAGTGCATCATAGCACTGAGACAGCTCTAGTTAAAATTACAAATGACCTTCTGATTGCCTCAGACAAAGGACTCTCTGTACTTGTTTTATTAGATCTTAGTGCGTTTGACACAATTGACCATCAAATTCTACTGCAGAGACTGGATCACTTAATTGGCTTAAAAGGTTCAGCACTAAGCTGGTTTAAATCTTATTTATCTGATCGTTTTCAATTTGTTGACGTCAATGAACCATCCTTACGTACTAAAGTTTGTTTTGGAGTTCCGCAAGGTTCTGTGCTCGGACCAATCCTGTTTACTCTATATATGCTTCCTTTAGGTAACATCATTAGAAATCACTCTATAAATTTCCATTGTTATGGATGATACTGAGTTGTATTTATCAATGAAGCCAGAAGAAAGCAATCAATTAACTAAACTCCATAATTGCCTTAAAGACATAAAAACTTGGATGAGCACCAATTTCCTGATGTTAAATTCAGACAAAACTGAAGTTATTGTTCTTGGCCCCAAACAACTCAGAGACTCTTTATCTGATGACATAGTTTCTCTAGATGGCATTGCTCTGGCCCCTGCCACTACCGTAAGAAACCTCGGAGTAATATTTGATCAAGATTTGTCTTTTAATTCTCATTTAAAGCAAACCTCACGGACTGCATTTTTTCATCTGCGTAATATTGTGAAAATTAGGCCTATCCTGACACGAAAAGATGCAGAAAAATTGGTCCACGCTTTTGTTACCTCAAGGCTGGATTACTGTAACTCTCTATTATCAGGTAGCTCTAGTAAGTCCTTAAAAACTCTCCAGCTAATTCAGAATGCAGCAGCACGTGTACTAACAGGAACTAATAAACGCGATCATATCTCTCCTGTTTTAGCTTCTCTGCACTGGCTCCCTGTAAAATCCAGAATTGAATTTAAAATCCTACTGTTAACTTATAAAGCTCTAAATGGTCAAGCTCCGTCATATCTTAGAGAGCTCATAGTGCCATATTATCCCACCAGAACACTGCGCTCTGAGAACGCAGGGTTACTCGTGGTCCCTAAAGTCTCCAAAGTAGATCAGGAGCCAGAGCCTTTAGCTATCAGGCTCCTCTTCTGTGGAATCATCTTCCTGTTACGGTCCGGGAGGCAGACACCGTCTCCACATTTAAGACTAGACTTAAGACTTTCCTCTTTGATAAAGCTTATAGTTAGGGCTGGCTCAGGCTTGTCCTGTACCAGCCCTTAGTTAGGCTGACTTAGGCCTAGTCTGCCGGAGGACCCCTCTATAATACACCGGGCCCCTTCTCTCCTTCTCTCTCTCTCTCTCTCTCGTATCCTATTACTGCATCTAGCTAACCCAGCCATTCTGGATGTCACTAACTCGGCTTCTTCTCCGGAGCCTTTGTGCTCCACTGTCTCTCAGATTAACTCATACCGCAGCGGTGCCTGGACAGCGTGACGTGTGTGGTTGTGCTGCTGCCGTGGTCCCGCCAGATGCCTCCTGCTGCTGCTGCCATCATTAGTCATTAGTCATACTTCTTCTGTTATTATACACATATGATTATTGTCACACATGTATACTGCCAGATATTAATACATACTTTCAACATATTGTACCGCAGTAACCAGAACTATAACTATAATATTATTACTTTCATTAATGTTGTTGTAAGCTACTGTCATTACCTGCATCTCTCTCTCTCTCTCTCTCTCTCTCTCTCTCTCTCTCTCTCTCTCTCTGTGTCATATGGATTACTGTTAATTTATTATGCTGATCTGTTCTGTACGACATCTATTGCACGTCTGTCCGTCCTGGAAGAGGGATCCCTCCTCAGTTGCTCTTCCTGAGGTTTCTACCGTTTTTTTTCCCCGTTAAAGGGTTTTTTTTGGGGAGTTTTTCCTTATCCGCTGTGAGGGTCATAAGGACAGAGGGATGTCGTATGCTGTAAAGCCCTGTGAGGCAAATTGTGATTTGTGATATTGGGCTTTATAAATAAAATTGATTGATTGATTGATTGATTGATATGTTCCACATATTTGCAGCGAGTTGTCTGTTTTGTTATCCTTTAGTGACATAAATGGAGGCTAAGGTACCTTTATAATCATCTTGTGACGGCCGGGGATAGCTGGGAAATGGTTTTAATTTGTTCATTTGAGATTATCTTGTGACATAGCATGTGCTTGTGCTTACAGTGAGGTTCACAGATAATGGATGACTGCCTTAAATATACTGACAATAAAAAGTGAGTGGCTGCAGTGTTTTTAGATTTTAGTGCAGCTTTTTATGTACTGGACATGAAATTGTTGCTGGACAAACTAAAATGGTACAAAGTTGCACCTTACACCATATGTTGGTTAAACAGTTATTTTTCTGATAGAAAACAGTATGTATTTTATATTGGTAGTTTTCCAAATGTGAAAGAATTACAATGTGTTGTACCACAAGGAAGCTGTTTGGGAACATTACTGTTCTCTATCTTCACCAATGATCTCCCTCTTGTTCTACATCAAGTGAGAGCAAATGATACAACATTGTATTTACCAACAGCATCTATTGAGGAATAGTCTAGTGCTTTGGACAAGGAAATACAATCAATTGCCGCGTGGCCATGGAGTAATAAGTTAGTTTTTAATTTATCAAAAAGAAAAGGTGTAGTATTTGGATCAACTTTCAGACTTGAACATAAACCACAGTTAAACCCGTTTATGCAGGGAGTGCCTATGTAGCAGGTAGAGGAAACCAAACACCTCAGGATGATATTAGACAGCAGACTGAAGTGGTCAAAACAGACCGAAAAAACTGTTGCAGTTATGGTAAGAGTTCTGGTAGTTATCAAGAGATGTGCTAAAAACCCCAGATATCCTTTACCATCATTTTTTATAGTAGTAACGCCCATAAAATTACTATTAGGCATGCAGCAGTTGTTTTCTACTTCCTGTTTAAAAAAACAAATGCAAGGCCACACACTAATGTTCAGAGGAATGAAATTATTGAATGGTTTGCCATCGGACATTACACACGTAACAAGTGCAGCTGCCTGATGGCATAGAACACCATTTTTGCTTGTGTGGACCCCAGGAAGAGTAGTTGCTGCCTTGGTGGTGACTAATGGGGATCCAAATAAATAAATAAATAAATAAATAGATACATAGATAAAAAAGATAAAATAAATAAAAAAAATAAAATAAATAAACCATGTCACTACTGTCCAATAAAAAATATACACAGATACTGCAGTGTCAAGATTTCCAGTAACCACCGCTTTCCTAGATTTGACCCATACTGGTGGATGTAATTTCCATCTCAACAGATATGGGTCAAATGACCCAGAACAGACTTAATGAACAAAACCTTTTAGCACCTGTAAGTTATAGTTAAACTTTGCAGACCAGATATTATAAAATGTTAGTATTTGTACATTCTGCAAACCACAGATACCTTACTTTTGCACATTATTATGTAGTGGGTACGTTGAAACTTTATGTTTCAACAATGCTGTGGTTAATGCATGTTTAGGTTTAGACACAAAAACCACTTGGCGATGGTTGGGAAAAAAACATGTTTTGGCTTAAAATACCCAGTTTTTGGGTACAATCCTGACAGGAAATGCAGCGATGTCTCTGTTAAAGAAAAATTGCTTGAAGTGCTACTTTCCTGGCAGGAAACCCAGCAACATCTCAGTGATAACTGTTCATGGCACTATTTCTGCTAGAAAAACAGTGATGGGTTGCAATTAAACATCCATGTCTAAGTTCTAAAATCTGTTGGAAACACAGCAATGACTCGCTAAATCACAACAAGTGTTGTTTTTTGGTCTCCAACAGTGGTCTGCAGCGTGGCAGGAGTCTCGCCAAGGTGAAACACTATCCACCACCCCCTCACCTCTAGATGACAAAGTCAGCTCATATGCTGCGTGAAATATAAAGGTATTTGTACAAATGTAACATTTCTGTGGTTTGTAGAAACATACAATGCCAGCATTTTCTTCAAGCGACTGGCCTAGACTATGTCCAATTATGTTCATCTCTCTCCTCAGCAAAAAGAGTCAAAACAAATTGGCGAGTGTGTGTGCTGGTTATACCTGAGGTCTACTGCTCCTACAAGCCTCTTCCAGGTTTTTGTGCCAGATGATCGCTGAAAACCTGGATCCTGTTTGGAACTTGTAAACGTTGCCTGTAAAATGACATAAATTGTTTTGTGTGATTACTTGACTATAGATGACATGGATTTGTAAAATGCCATATTGTAAATCTTAGCTTTGACAATCAGCTTTTTCCACAAAGGGCTGTCAATTCTGGAACAAATTACCAACTGAAATCAAACTGATTCCAGATATATTTATATATATATATATATATTATATAGTATATATTTTCCCCCGTTAAAGGTTTTTTTTGGGGGAGTTTTTCCTTATTTGCTGTGAGGGTCCTAGGGACAGAGGGATGTTGTATGCTGTAAAGCCCTGTGAGGCAAATTGTGATTTGTGATATTAGGCTTTATACATAAAATTGAATTGAACTGAATTGAACTGAATATAAAATCCCTCATAACATTGCTCAAGTGCTGGCTAAGAACCCACTCTTAGCTAATTGCTTTCTCATGTATTGGTGTGCCGTGGTATGTGTATATATAAAAATCCCCTCTCATGGGGGTGGTGGTGTGCCTTCCTCAAGCTTGGGTCCTCTACCAGAGGCCTGGGAGTTGGACGGTTCTGCGCAGTATCTTAGCTGTTCCTAGGACTGCATTCTTCTGGACAGAGACTACAGATGTTACACCTGAAATCTGCTGAAACCACTCTGCTTTCAGCCCTTGGTATTTTTTGAGCTTCTTCTCTCTTTCTGAGGTTACTGTCACTTGGAATTGCTGCATCTATCACTACTGCCTTCTTCTGTTGTTTGTAGATCAGCACGATTTTCTGGTTGGTTAGCCATGACCAGTTTGTCAGTCTGGATCTGGAAGTCCCACAGGATCTTAGTTCAGTCATTCTCAATCACCTCAGGAGGTGTCTTCTACTCTGACCTTGGGACTTCCAGCCCATACTCAGTGCAGATGTTCCTGTACACTATGCCAGCCACTTATCTATATATATATATATATACTTATACTGTTCCATGTACGCTCTTCCTGCATGCATCTCACACCCTGCTATTATCTGTTAAACTGTCTCAGAAGCATCTTTGCACAGCCTGCACCTGGGGTCCTGTCTGGTGTGGTAGACCCCTGCTTTTATTGATCTTGTACTAAGTACTTCTATTCCTGTGCTACCATGATTAGTGCATCTGTGCTGTCTTTCAGTCCAGTCTTTTCCAGCCACTGGTTGGATTTCTTGATGTCGGCCACTTCTTCAATCTGTCAGTGGTATATGCCGTGCAGGGGCTTGTCCTTCTGTGATGGTTCGTCCTCCTCTTCTGCATTCTTGGGTTTCTGCTGCCTGAGGTATTCACTTAACAGCTCATCTTTGAGGGTCATCCTCCTGATGTTTTCCTGGATCTTGGTTGTTTCGTCTTAGACAGTGGCTCTGATGCTCACCAGTCCTTGGCCCCCCTCTGATGACTGGCAGGGTGGACACATTGATGGCTCAGACCTTGTTCTTTAGTTCAGCTGACTTTTCAGGTCCTGCCTTACACTGTGTGGGTATTTAGGTGTGGCTGACTGCCTTGCGGCCTCCTCATGGTTCCTGTTTGCATGTATATAATATATGTACATATATATATCAGTATGTGTGTTGTGCTATATGTATTATTGTGCCTTCCATGTCTATAGTGTATTGTTGTTTTAGGATGTTTGAAACTATATATTTTTAAAACACTGCAGGCCTATATGTAAAAGCAAAATTGGGGATGGGAGTTAAAAATTAGCTATAGATATAAACTGTCTATGCAACACATCAATACTCTGTATGGGAACTATGTTAAATTGCATTGTTCCATCAAATACTTAAAATTAATTAAATTAATTTGAAAAGAGCAGGAGCTCTGTTGGGGACAGCAAGCTGACCTTTGTCTGGGTCATTGAGCTGGAAGATGTTGGGTCTGGCAGGGTCATCTGGCAGCACCACCATCCATCCAGTCACACACACCTTCTTACAAGGGCTGGACTTATACTGTAGCAAACACAGGATTAAAGTGGATCAGATTCACAGCAAAGATCTCAAAACTAAACACATCAGTCTGTCAGTAAAAAAGAATAAAACAAAGGTGTAAAATGCATGCCTGCACTTCTGCTTCCTGCATTTTGCACAGGACTTGTATCATTTACCAGGACAGAAACCTTCACATGCAGTAAAACTTTAAGTAGATTGGGGGCCCAACCCACAGTCCTTTACTGCATGTCATCCCCCCTTTGGCAATCTAAGTATTTGCATTTTTTGCCTCTGTTTCTCTTGAATGCCTACCTACATTTTTAGAAAGCCCTGACCTCACTTGAGCCCTATCGAGGGACATGCCCGTAAATGTCCCAATCACAGAAAATCCAGGCAGGGTCTCTGCAGATAAAGACAATGCCACACACAAAGAGAGTGTCATCATGACTGAGTGGGATTACTGCTGTATGAATCTATACATCTATACACAAGAAAATCCTGAAATGCAGAATATATCTTTCATATTGACTTAAATAACCTCAAATTCTGATTTTATATTTTTGCTCATCATATGCCACACAGTTGTTCACGATTGGCATGATATACCTTTTATGTAAAACGTATATAAGGCCAGGAGAATTCATAAAGATCCCAAACATCCAGATAACTGCCTTTTCACCCTGTTGAGATCAGGAAAAAGGTACTGGTTACAACAGGCAGCATTCAGATTCAGTTTGCCGCAGGGGTCCTTGTCCAGTGCTGCTGCTCGCTCTCCTTCGGGCAAAGTTGTTTGTAGCAGTGCAGAGTGAGGCGGAGGAAACACTGTGATTTAGGCTTTAGCTAATATCAGCTAAACGTGAACTTGAGGCTGCAGCTATGAGCCTTTAGCTCCTTTTAGCAGAAGGCTAAACTATTAGCAACATTTTCTCTCCATCTCTGAAATGCTTCACTGATATTGACATGATTTATTTTGTTAGAGCTTTTTTAGACTCTAGTGCCTCTTCCTCTTTTGGGTTGCTTTGCAGTGTAGGCCGTTGTTGCCAATCCTGGAATTGCAACCATTTTTCTACAGGATTCCCCACCATTGAATCAGGTTTTCACAATCTGGGCTGGCACACATATCTACATTTTTGGAACAGCCAGTTGAAATGCCCTCTGTCTGAAATGAACTGTGATTAGCCAATGTCCAGTCTCCAGTCATTGGCTAGTCTGAAAACAAAGCCAAGAGGAGGTGGAGAGGGTAGTTTTCTGCCAGTGAACTTGAATCACAATATGCTCAAACTGCCTACCCAGTGGTGTAGGGGTAGTTAATGAGGTACCTGTACTTCTAGGAAGATGAGTCTGTTACAGTGGAGGAAGTGGGTATACTCCCAAACATATTCCATTGGCTTTTTGGCTGATATGTGGGTATATTGTAAACAGCTAGAAAAAGAGGTGAGTATAAACCCTACACCTGCCTCTACCCTCCACTACAACACTCTGCCTACCACAGCTTTACTAGCCAATATTATTATGTTTTTATTCTTTATTAACTATAACTGGTAGTGTCAATCAAGTGAGCAGAAAGTTAGGTAATTGACATATCTGTAAATCTGCAAATATGTTTACACTAGTCGTATTATTAAAATGTTCAGACGTTTTCATTTATTTTCAGCCAAAAAAGTCAATCCTGCAATACAATATCCACAAATGACAACTGCAGTCTCTTCAGATTTCTTTTTTTTTGATAATGCTATGGAAAAAGTGAGCACTAATTTCCAAGGGTCATAACGATTTGGACAGGAGGGGCATTAAAAATAGCTTAAAATATATATTAATGAATCACTTTTAGGCCATCACGATACATACTTATTTTGCAGAGTCACACATACACATTGCAGGGCCTTGCGGTCCTGTCCAGTGGTGTTTCTGTAACAGGCCGTGATGTATCCTGTCAAGACATTCTCAATGGTGCAAGAGAAGAAATTCTTCAGTATCTGAGGGGATAACTGAAAAATCTCCTCAGGTGTCTACGGTGAGAACAGTCTCTGCCTTGCCTTTCTCACCACTAAGTCAGAATGCACTTCCCACTCACAGATTAAGACCAAAGCAACAACAGCACAAGAATTAGCGAGAACGTGCATCCCACAGTCCCTCCACCTCACTCCCTGCTGCTACAAAACTACCTAGCTGGAAAGTTTGCTGATCCCATCGGGGGTTAGGGTGTGCCAGGATTAGACTTCCCCCTGCTGGGTCTTGCACTGGCTCAATTCAAGTTTCTACAGTCACTACCGAAAGGTCTGTCCCTGCAAAATATTAAAGCTACTGTTGTTTGGAAAATAGCGATAAGGTGCACTGAATTTGATTACTGTTTATCAGACCTCAAATGAAACAAGAAATAGCTGAATAGCACACCCCCACTGCCCCTCCACCTCACTTAACTAAAGCATGATATGGCTTAATGATAATGTTCAGAAAACACCACAACATTTCCCAAAACACAAGATTTTAGAAAAAACTTCAACAGTCCGCAAAATTACAACATTTCAAAAAACAAAACATTTGGTGAGACACAAACTGGAAATGATAGGTACTATTGGACAGTGATTCCTTGTCACTGATGGGATGCACTGTCTGTTAGTCTGTGAAAAATGTTAGTATTTATTCTTCTGTTTAATTTCCAGAGTTTAAGATAAAATAACATTGTATTTATTCCTAAAGGGAAATTGCTGCGCAGCAGTCAGCAGCTTGCATAGCTGCTACCTTGCGGTGCCTTTCCACCAAACTCCCAGTGAGACTGCTTTTACAGTGAAGACAGCAGCTGGCACCAGATGGTTTGTCTCCAAAGCTAAGGACTGCCCTCCTCCTAGCTAAGTAGTCTCATAGGTATGAGTGAGGTGGAGGGACGTCGGGATGCAGTACAGTCTGTATCCGTGGAATACAACCAATATTATAGTAGCTTGGAAAATGAACATCTGAACATACATTAGCGTGATGAGCTCTATCTTAAGTGACAGAAACCATCTTTGGAAAATACTTGTTTGACATGTACAGTGGTGGAAAAAAGTTTTCGGACACCCTTAAAATTTTACACAATCTCAAATATTATCATGAAATATTTGTGGAAAAATCTTTTTTTGTGTTTCAAAAGGTGTGGCTGCATTAGACAGATACAAACAAATACAAATTATATTTTTTGTTTATTGTTTACAAGAAAAACTAACAAAACTAAATTCTTGACAGTTTCAATATGTCAGTTCTCAACATTGTCAGTATCAAAGTCAACAAATAACAGAGAATGTGTTCAAAACTGAACAAAAAATAAATAAACCATCACATCATCAAATTAATATTTAGTAGTCCTGCCATTGGCACGTAGTAGAGCTCTAATCCTGGCTGGCATGTTCCCCACAAGCCTTTCACACTGTTGAGGGGTAATCTTGTCCCATTCTTCTTGAATTACTGCTTTTAATTCTTCTAAATTCTTTGGTTTATGCTTTGAAACAGACCTTTTGATAATCCACCACAGATTTTCAATGGGGCTCATGTCTGGGGATTGAGCTGGCCACTCTAAGACTTGGATATTGTGCTCCTGCAGCCAAGTTCTACTGGCCTTGGATGTGTGGCAAGGGGCATTATCTTGTTGAAACATCCAGTTTTTACCTCAGTGGAACAGTGCACGCGCAGAAGGGAGCATGTGGGTTTCGAGAATGGTACAATACTTGGTAGAGTTCAATGTGCCATTATAGACAATGAGATGACCAACACCAGGAGCACTCATGCATCCCCAAACCATAATACTGCCTCCACCATGCTTGACAGTAGGTACTGTACATGCTGGAGATAATGCTTCGCCTGGCCTTCTGCATACCCTCACATTAGTAGGAGAAAGATAAAGCTGGAAACTGGACTCATCTGACCACAAAATCTTCTTCAAATTCCTGGCTGTCCAGTTCTTGTGTGCCTAGGCCCAACGACGCCGGGCTAACCTCTGTCTCTCATTGATCAGGGGCTTCTTGATAGCCTTGTAGGACCTTAAGCCATGATCTAAAAGTCGGCCACGTACAGTGTGGGTGGAACACTGGACACTAGTTTGGTTTGACCACAACTGCTGAAGCTCCTGTGATGTCATTCGGCAGTTTTGCCTGCACATGCGGATCAGGATGCGGTCATTTCTTGCTGAAGAAACCCTTGGACGCCCAGATCTTGGTTTGTCTTCCAAGCTGTTGGTTCGTCTGTATTTCTGCAGAGTGTATCCAACTGCTGAAGGACTGCATCTGCACTTCCTGGCTATCTGGCGGCAGCTGTACCCTGAAAATCTTTATCTTCAGGCATGTTTCCTGCGTTAGGTTCCTTGTTTTAGCCATTTTTGTGTCTGAAGAACTTTCAAATGTGCTGGCTTTATGTAGACACGAAACCTGGCAACAAAAATTGTGTCTTTTAGTAAAAAGAACGACCTTCATCACTGGTACCAAAATGACCCAATACTACTAATTTCTTATGTATTTTTATGGAACCAATCAATTTTAAGTTTTTAATGGCTTTTTTAGGATTTATTTAGTATTTTGGCTGTGACTGTACTAAAAGAAATTGCACTTGAAGACCTAAGAGTGATTCTTAATGCAATATTTCACAAATGCATGGGGTGTCCGAAAACTTTTTTCCACCACTGTACTTTGATTTTTTTAGTTTGGCTGATTTGATTTGTTTAGTTTTTTTGTGCAAATGTCACTCACAACACCCAGTTTGTAATACTGCAAATATATCAAAACTGCAATACTTTGATCAGTGGGCCATAGGCTTAGGGGCTGTCCACACCAACGTGGGTATTTATAAAACCGTGACTCTTTGCTCACGGTTTGGCCTTTCATCCACACGTAACCGCAGTTTTGGGCCGCTGTAACCAGAGTTATTTGTAACCGGAGTCCAGGAGGAGTCCGGTGTCAGCAGTCATGTATGGACAGGATAACCGCAGTTATTTTGTCTCGTCTCCATTGTATGACATCACAGTGTGAGACGTAAACAGAAAACAGCTGTGTTATTACCCGATCCAGTGTGTGCGAGAGACGATTTGAGTAGGCTGACCAAACGTCCTCTTTTGCCCGGACATGTCCACTTTTCACGTCCCGTCCGGGGCGTCCGGGGGGGTTTTATAAACTGATGATAATGTCCGGTTTTCCGTGTGTGTGTATTAGAGTGCGGCACGGGCAGCATATTTCTGTCCGAACTCGAACCGAGCGCGACATTATTTAATGACCAAAGCACTGAGTTTGTGTCACACAGTGGTTACAGGCTATTTAACAGGCTGGGCGTGCGCCGTGGGTGCTCAGCTGCGGAGAGGGAGACCTCCGTGTTTGAGACGGGAGCGGGGGGCGGGAGGTCCGACGCTTCTAGCAAGAAGAGAGGGAGACATAAAACAAAATAAGATAAAATAGGAAAAACCTGTCTCCTTGTCTTTTATTTGGAGGTCCGAGACTTCCAGCGAGGACAGAAGAGAAACAAAGAGCCAATGTTTGTCTGTGTGTGTTATGTTCAGGTGTTGTCACGTAAATAACAGTGCCCACGCAATAAACAGGACAGACAATAGGATTTTATTTTTATTTATTTTTACACTACATTTTCACTGAAAGCTGACCGAATCCAACCCGAGCCCGAATACAATTTATAGCTACATTTCTGACCAAACCCGGCCCGACCCGTCGGGTACCGTCGGGCTCAGATCGCCACACTCTAGTGTGTGTAGCCTATACGTCCCCTATTGGGGCCTATCTGAATTTCTGTCTTTGAGAGATATTTTAATATAACTGAATTTTCTATCCATACATATAAATTTTAAATATATTAAAATGATAAGGCATCTGTGAGTAAACTGCGAGTATCATTTAAGTAGGCTATGTCGTGGCCGGCCGAGTGTCCTCTTTTTTGGAAATCAAAATATGGTCACCCTAGATTTGAGGATGGACCTAAACAAAACACTTATTGAGTTCAATATTCAAAACAATTTCAGATATTTTTAAAATTTGCTTTGACAGCTATTTTTGCCATAGCAGGAGAGGAAAATAAGAATTTTTTTAAGATCTAAACTCAAAATAACGAAATTTGTCACTTTATTAGCACAGAGATTAATCCTTCTCCGGAAGAAACCTCATCCTATGAGCTGGACTCAGTGGTTGAGGGAAGTGATACAACATCTCAAACTTGAGAAACTAAGATTCACATCAAATGGCTCTTCTGATACATTTATGAGAATCTGGAATACATTTATGGAATATACCGTATAAAAGCTAGTCTCTGAACTCCCACTTCATTGATAACACCACGTAAAGTAAGTCAAATTTACCTGTTGTTTAAAAACAGACATTTCTTTAAAGAAAAAAAAAACTTCAACAGTAATATCTTTAGCATCAAACTTACATGTTTCCTCTCAGAAGCCCTCAGTGCTTTTGCCCCAAAAAATATCAGTGTTGATCCAGTCAGAGTGATCCAAAATCTGGTCCATGATGACAACTGAAACCCAGGAAATACATGGGTACACCAAAAACATGTAACTCACTCTTGTCAGACAATCTTAGAGAGTATCTCACGCCACAGTAAAATCAATGATCACCATACCTTGGGCTTCCGTCCCTCTTTAAGCAGAGTTTTCCTTCGCAGGGGTCCTTCAATAGTCACACTGCTGGCATCACTACATCCATAGCAGGAGTTGGCAGCAGATGAGCTTAGGGTGTTGAGAAGTGGAGAATAGATTGGGGGGGGGGGGGACCAAATTCAAACAAAACAAATGACCAACTGAGTGGATTCTGGTCCAGTATTCAGAGAGTGCAATTCAGTTTTTGACAAAATATGCTGCTGAGGACAGTGATGGTTCTAAAGTCTGCGGGGTTTAAAATGATCAGTGTAGATGGGGAGTTAGTCTTTCAGTGATCGTGTTAAAATACACCTTGTACTGATTTAATGCTTTAAAAGTAGCTACTGGCAAAGCACAGTATATATTTCTACGCCACATGCTGTGTATATTTTTTGTATATTTTTAATTTTAGTACTACTCATTTTTGTATATATTTAAGATTTCTATATTCTAATGTCCACATACGTTTTATTTTTGCTGCTGTAACAAAAGAATTTCCCAGGTTGGGATCAATAAAGTACTACCTATCTATCTTTCTATCTATATGTGTGTAGGTATATATTGAACATCAGATTCTTTTCTCCACTGACATTAGCTTCAATATAACAGAAATTAATACGGTCACAAAATGTGGTGTGGTGACACGCTTGGAAATGTAATACTGTTTTACCGCTGTCCCCAAGATGATGCCATATCTGACTTAATGATAGTCCAGACTCTAAATATCAATATCACTTTTGTACAATAAATGCAATATAAGGAAGGTGGAATAAATACATTTAAGGGACCAACACTGATCAACACTGACCAACAAGTGACCAACACCCAAAACAGCTGCAGATTTATAATCATCTTTAGGAATGATTTACAAAAGTCTCCTAAAGTGCTTTTGCACTGCAACAGAACAATATACTACTTACTTACTGTGTGTCTTGTTTAAAGTGAGACTTTTTGCTATCAAACATTATTGTACCTGTAAACATAGCTGCGGCTCCGGGGGGAGTTGCGCAGTGGGACCCTCCAGTTTGGGCCCAGTGTTGCGTACATGCGGCCCCTGTTGGTTACACATTATCACAGTCAGTCTTGGGCTCATGGGATTGACCTTTGGTAATCAGAACTGTTTAGTTTATCCCATGTCACCAGAAGAAGCCGCAGTGTAAACCATAGAGCTAGAACAGTGACAGTACATTTAAGAATCAAACACTTAATTTCCTGCATTCCTGTAAATTGTTATGCACAAGTGGCCTTTCTGCATCAATTTATGGTGGAAATGTATGATTATTGTAAACACAAGTTCAGCTGCCAGCAGAGGCGGTCCTGGCTAGTTTTACGCCCTGGGGCGAAACATCCCCCTTCTCTGTCGCCGGTAAGCCATTATCTTGCGCTGCAGAGCACTATGAGCCTCCGCCATATTCCTGTCTGTGACCCCCGTTCAACCCACAACCGCCAGGATTCGCCTTTCCTTTTTGCTGCTGGTTGAAACGTGATAATAGGGGCACCCCAGTGCCCACTCCACTAACTTGACATGGAAAGGAGCGGTAGTCTAGAAAACTGGCGATTTTTTTTTTTGTTTGTTTGTTTTTTTAGATTGCGCCCTGGGCGGAGCAATATCACACGAGAGGGAGTGATGTTGTACTGTATATTGTCACGGCTGTGATTCGGTCATAGGCACTCGGCCTGCCGAAGACAATTACAGCCGTGACGATATACAGTACAACATCACAACCTCGAGTGTGATATTGTTTTTTTACAACAGTTCAACAACAGCTTAAACAGCAATGTTGAGTAAGGAAATGTTAACAAAAGGTGATGAAATAAATTATTTAAGTATGTTATGTAGCTCCGCGAAAAAAAAAACAAAAAAACAGTTCCCCCAGCCTGTTGCCAGGCAACACAGCACACACGCCAGGAACTCACAAGCTACTTTGTATTTACATTGATCTGCAATGTAGCAAGTGTGACAGTGGGTTAAGTAACGGTTGTATTTATATTATAACACCTGTGAGCGGAGTGATTTTACTGTTACATGTCCCAGTGATGTTGTACTCTATATCAGCACTCATGGAATGCCTCTCGTCCAATCAAATTACTCGGTCGGAACTGTTGTATAATGGCAATTATACGTGACAATATACAGTACAACATCACTCCCTCTCGTGTGATATTCCTTAAATAATATAGTAGGGCTCTCAGGCATTCTGTATTGCTTTATTCTCCTGAACATCAACATTTGTCATTAATGTTAGCTCTGCTGAGTCAGCACACACAGAGGGTTAAGTTACTTTTACCTCCACATAACGCCATTTGCGGCTCTCTCTGGATGAGACAGTTAAGGGAAGTGACTGTCAGTGGGCGAAAGCAAGACTAACTGAAATCACTTATGATCAGACATCCCACCACTGTGTGGCCTATTATCCACAAAAATATTAACTTTACCACTTCAAATAAGAAAATACTCAAAGCAACCTGTTTTTTTTATGAATTCATTCTTGAAATGTTACGATTTTTTGTAATATTTTGACTGAAAAAACATTTTAGATCATTCATAGTTCTGAAATAGCTGTAAAAATTAATCTAGAGTCACTCTTATCCTATAGACATTTCCTTAGCCAGTTATAATTTCTCCTTACCTGTGAAGCCTTGGGCTGATAATTGGTGCTGCTGTCAGGTCCCTGTCCTGATACCTGCCTGATTTCTCCCTGTCCCTCTTCTATCTATTGCAATAATATAGATAATAAATGTGCAAAGCAAAATTTTGAAATAGAATTGGGAATAGTAGTAGTGAAACTGCTGTGAAAATTAACCTCAAAGTCACTTTTATGCTATAGATATTTTTCTCTCAGCCAGTTATAATCTCTCCTCACCTGTGAAGACCCTGCATGATCATCCTTGCTGGCCTCTGGTCCACTGTCTCCTCCCTGACCCTGCTCTTTCTATTGTGGCAATAAAGATTAAAAAAATATGTTGAAAGCAATAGTGACCACAAGCTTTGTGCAGAAATTAAGGAGGAGTGGGTTTATTCCCTAGCTAGCTAGCCCGCAATTTAACATTGGTAACAATTAGTATTCTTGTTAACTAGCTTAACTTGATATATTGGCATTTATTAATTAGTCTTCATTTAGCTAACATTATCTACATGCAACTGCATTACTCAACTTACACGGTTTGTTTGGAAGAAACTGTGCAAGGTTTTTCGCTTCTTGCTGGCTGGTTTGCTGAACAAAACACACAGCAGCACTGCCCAGCAGCACACGTCTGGTCTGTGCTATTGATTCAGATCACAAATGTGTATGCCACCTGGCGCGTCTACTCATGGTTAAAGATGGCTCGGAAAAATACGTTACCACGTTAAAAACGAATTGAACGGTTCTAACCGCTGTAAAAAATGCGGGGGACAGAGGGCACAGATACGGGAAGTGCGGGGGACATGTTCCACTCGTACCCCGCGTCCGCTACGCCCATGGGCTTTGCTGACGATTGTCAGAAGGGGGAGTCTGGCCCAAAATTGTCAAGATTCTTATGTAGTGTGTGCCCAGTTTAGAGAGGTGGGACTTGCAGGAAAGATAAAGATCTTAACCTTCTGTATGTTGACATTGACTAGACACTGACGGACAGTGGTTATATTTGAATTCTGTGATCAAAATTATTATGAGGACAATTCATTATTTGCTGGATATTGGTAAGGACATGTTCCAACCATCCTTGCCAAATTCTACATGATTGAATGATTCAATGATATGTTGTCATAAAGTTTTTGTGAGAGTTCTAATGGGAGGATCTGTCACTGACAGATCAGACACATCAGAATGCATCAGAATATAAGAATAATATGAAATCATTTTTAAGGCCTGTGTTTTTTTTCCACTATAACTTTTTTCAGTGCCAGTACAACTTATTCCGATATGAATGTTTGAATGCCGATGTTTCCTTTTTCAGTTCAAGTTTTGTCTTCTGTGCCATTTTTTCTATACTAAGATCTGCTGTCACTGTTCTGGGTCCATAGTAAACAAAAGCAACAAAAGCAAATTCATATCATTCATAGCACTGAGTTACAAATATGATCACATTGTTCCTTTTCAGTCTGTTTATAATCTGCCATTCATAGATAGAATAGCAATATTTTTTCCGCGTTCCTAACTGGTTATATGTGATGACTGGCTCTCACCTCTCCATTCCAGGTGACAACTCTTCCCCAAAAGAGCTTTCACTGCTGCCTATTTAAAAAAAAAAAAAAAAATCAGGACAGAATCAGGACAAAAGGTAATTGGGAAGAAAATGTCACTCAGGTTCCAAACTGAAGAAAAAAATCTTTACTTAAGCTTCAGAAGAACACACAGATGGTTATGGTGAGCATTCACCCAACATGGAGAAAAGAGACACACACGAGTGGTCTCTGCACCTTTCCGCTCTGCATCCTGCCATCTGTGGGATCTAAAAAGGTGAGATGAGCATACGCTATATACATCTGATTCTCAGTGCCAGAATGGAAACTGAGTCTGAGGGTTTCTGGGTAAGACAATTCATGCCTCAGTGTTATTAAAAGCTAGAGTGCAGGACTTCTGCACATAAAGTGGGAGAAATCACTGTCAAACACATCAACCTTTTTTTCAGTAAACATATTTCCAATGCAGCTATTCACATGGAATTTATACCAGACATTGATATTGTAACGGACAGGGTGATGTGATGTTATGGGAATGGATTCTGTAGATTCTGTTCCTGTTAAGAATGTGTTCAGCTACAACAAAAAGTCTGTTACAGTAGTTACTGAGTTTTCTGTAATGTCAGTGAACGTCTCACTCCCAGCAGAGTTATATTTTTTAGACTCTGTGAAGCCTGTCAATCAATACTGGCACCTATGATAGTGACCTGAGTGAGATACCGACCTGTGATTGGCAGAAGCTTCAGAAGAGGGTTGCTGTTATGCCTGTTGTGTGTGTGTGTGTGTGTGGAAGCTTGGAGCGGGAGTGTTAGTAAGCCGCTAATGAGAAGGCACTTTAATAAGCAGACAGGATTGTTGTCTTGACATATGTATTTGTTTCTGTGTTGTTTTGTTGACTACTGGCTGTGGAACTAATTGCCCCTAGAGGATAATAAAGATTCTTGAACTTGAACTTGGCGTTGGTTACGGCCCACAGTAACCTGTATTTAAGAGAAGGAATAAAGAACCAGCAAATGAGTTCATGCCTCATAGTGTTATTGTTACGAGTCGCTACAATTGGTGTCAGAAGTGAACAGACTTCGCCGACGGGGTGACGGGCCACTTGCTATCCTGCTGACAACGGCTAATGGCAGCTGCTGTGAGTGTTTCTGTTATGAGTGACATGCTGCTGCGGGACCTTTGCACATTAAAGTGGGAGGACGGATCCAACGACCGGAGAGGTTATGGTTTGGATCTGGCTGCGAATGCTGAGGACACAGAGAGTGGGTGAAAGAGATAAGAGATGGCTGCCAGGATGGCTGCAGAGGCTGGCTTGGGCTTGTTTATGGCAAAGCTAATTGGGAAGCCTTTCATGCTCAGTTTGAACTGTTAGCCCAAGCCAGCAGGTGGTCCAGAGAAAGCCCTCCAGTTAGCGATGTGCCTTACAGGGGATGCTTTGTCCAGCCTACTACTACTAAGCCCTGGAGATAGGAATGACTATGATGCATTAGTTGGAGCTCTAAAGAGGCGGTTTGGTCTATGCTCAGCAGCTAGCCTGCTACACTCTGAACTGTGCAGCCGCCAGCGACAGTTGGGAGAGCCGCTGAAGGAGCTCGCCAATGACATTGAAGGACTAGTTCACCGCACCTATGCTCTCATGCCTCCTGCCATCGAGAGTAAATTAGCCTGTGTACGCCTCCACGCACTGGTCAAGTTTCTCTGATAATTTACATCTATGTCTGTGAAAACATGGATGCTTCCCACCCATTGTCCCCTGGACAGCACAGTAGATCTACACAATCAGCACAGTTTCAAGGTGGATACCCAAGATGAGTGTCACTAATTCCGTATCTGACCAAATGTCTTCCCTTCTGTTCCTGAGACATGATGCTTAGTAATGGCCAGAAAAGTGTTTTATGCAGAACATTATGATGTCACAATGAGGTTGACCTTTAATCTTTAAGATATAAAATGTCATCGCTTCATTATTTTATCCTGTTAGACATTTGTGTGAAGTTTTGTCTTGATCAGCATATGAATTCTATGAGTTATGGCCAAAAACATATTTTGTGAGGTCACACTGACCTTGAGCTTTGAAAACAAAAATATAATCAGCCCATTCTGCAGTCCAAGTGAAAGAAAGAAAAAGTGTGTTCTTGAGATATGGTGTTCACGAAAATAAGAAATGCATGGTCACACCGACCTTAAACTTTGACCACTGAAATCCAATTAGTTAATTGTTGAGTCCAGGTCAACATTTGTGCCAAATTTGAAGAATTCCCCTCATGGCGTTCTTCAGATATCACATTCACAAAAATAAGACCGACAAGGTCACAGTGACTGATGTTTGACCACCAAAACCTAATCAGTTCATTGATGAGTCTGAGTGAATGCAAAAGTTGAAATAATTCCCTCAAGGTATTCTTGAGCTATCATGCTTACAAGAATGAGACAGAGGTCACATAGACATGACCTTTGACCTATGACCACCAAAATTTAGTTCAGTTCATCGCTGAGTGCAAGTGAATGTTTGTGTCAAATTTGAACAAACTCCCTCAAGCTCTTCAGGAGAATGAGACAGACAAGGTCACAGTGACCACCAAAACCTAAACAGTTTATTGTTGAGTCCGAGTGGACATTTGTGCCAAATTTGAGGAAATTCCCTTGGGGCATTCTTAAGATGCTGTGTGCACAAGGATGGGATGGGACAGACAACACAAAAACAACATGCCTCCAGCCATGGCTATCACCGGCACAGAGGCATGGTTAATGAGAACACTGCTTCATTGTACAGACATTTGTCACTGAATGTCATTGAAAATAATTGGATCATACAGCATATACATACCTAATGACAGGCCATTGGACACAGATGTACTGTGTGGATCATTTCTGACTGGACTCTGAGACTCTAAGAAGCTGTCATCCAGCAGGTGTCGTGCTTTGTCTATGGGAAACGTGGCACTCCTGCTTTCTGACATGCCATACTGACACATCATGCTGTAGACAGAAATAAGCCATTACAGAACAAGAAAAACACAGAGATTAGGGGGTCAAAGATGTTACAATGCATGTTCTTGTTTCTTTTCCTGTTACTTTTCATATCATGTTACCTAATAATATCATTGTATCTTACTGTAACTGTGCTGCATGACGTGTGTTTGGTTTATGGCAATACCATTTCACTAACTTGTATGTTATTGTTGCTTTGCATATCTGCATGTGTCAGAAAATAGTTATAATAAGTATATTGCTCTGTGTTGCTTGCATGGCAGCATGGGATGAATAGTGGATTTTATTGCTGTAGTTTTTGTTTTTGATTCCTGTTATGTTAAAATAAATCTTTTTTTGGACACCAAGATGTTCTTTCATGCTGCCTTTACTTAGCTTTTACCCATGTGTCCTAGTGTTCCCTGTAGTTCTGTATCAATAACTAACTGACTCTGAGCTTGTAATTTATAAATAGAATTTCTATACAGAAGTAACTTTTTTTACAACTAAAATCAAGACTTCTCTGGGCTTTGTTTGTTATCCCAAATAGCTGCTTGTGGCATCTAGCAAAAACAGGTTCTAAATGTTCAGGATGTTTTGAGGGATGCTTGTTGCATCGTTCAGGGACAGGTGAGAAGTGTTCCTGGATGTGAGGATGTAAGTGTTCTGGGGGAATGCATGTGTTCCTTTCAGTAGGATGAGTAAAAAAGCATAGTAGTTTAGCCAGACAGTTTAGTGTGCATTCAGTGTTATGCGTAAATATGTTTTGGCTTAATTTGCAATAAAATCATTTAGCCTTAAAAATACTTATCTCTCTACCCTGAACATTTGGTCCACCACCCTAACTTTCCTCAAGTTAGCTAGTACAATATAGGATATATGGGATTCTTATATTATTATCATATAAGAATCATACAAACTTTTCCATTCCAGAGTACCACTGGCAGAGAAAGGTCTTTTTGTACAGTTGCAAGACGTGACTGATGTCATCCAAAATGGAGAGTTATTTTTGAAATGAAGACAGATGATTCTGATGCAAGTGACAAAGAGGCCAATTAAGATGGCAGTGAAGTGAATTAAAAAAAACCAACAACCCACTGACTGTCCAGCTGGTGATTATTTGAAAATTTAGTCCCAAACAAACATACACTCCATGCCCTGTGACAAGTATCACTGCTGAAAAAGAATTTTATGGGCCCAAAACTGATTTTGAGATATCACTGATGATGCAGATTCCCTCCACACACCACTGGACTCCTCCGAGAATCACCACCTTAATGTGGTGGAGGGGATTGCATGTCCTTGTGAACAGCCCTTGGTAGAGTCTCCCAAGGCAAAGTGGTCCCAGGGGAGGGACCAGACTAAGAGCAATTCAAGAAGACCTTGATGAAGCCCGATAAGATATCATGGATCTGTCACCCTGTGGGCCCACCACCTGCAGATGGACAGAGATCAGGGTTGGGTGCATTGTGTGCTGGGCGGCAGGCAGGGGCAGGGCCCCTGATGTGCTGATCCCTGGCGTTTTGGACTGGCTCTGGGGACGTGGAATGTCACCTCTCTGGTGGGGAAGGAGCTGGAGCTGGTGCGGGAGGTGGAGCGGTACCAACTAGATATAGTTGAGCTCACCTCCATGCACAGCACTGGTTCTGGAACCAAACTCCTAAAGAGGGGCTGGACACTCACTTTTTCCAGAGTCGCCCAGGGTGAGAGGCGCCGGGCGGGTGTGGGGATACTCTTGAGCCCCTGGCTAAGTGCCGACATGTTGGGGTTCACCCCAGAGAGAGACAGGGTCACTTCGATGCGACTGCAGGTCGCAAAGAGAAGGTCTCTGACTGTTGTTTGTGCGTACGCACAGAACAGTAGTACGGAGTACCCGGCCTTCTTGGAGTCTCTTGGCAGTGTCCTGGAAGGGGTGCCAGCTGGGGACTCCATAGTTCTAGGCAACTTCAACGCTCACGTAGGCAAAGACGGAGAAACCTGGAGAGGGGTGACTGGGAGGAAAGGCCTGCCTGACCTGAACCCGAGTGGTGATTTGTTATTGGAGTTCTGTGCAAGTCATGGACTGGCTATAACAAACACCATGTTCAAGCACAGGGAGGTTCATAAGTGTACCTGGTACCAGAACATCCTAGGCAAAAGATCGATGATCTTGTGGTTATATCATCAGATCTGCGGACGTGTGTTGTCCGCAGAGCTGTCAAATGATCACCACCTGGTGGTGAGTTGGATCAGATGGCGGGGGAGGCTGCCAAACAGACCGGGTAAACCCAAACGTGTAGTGAGGGTGAACTGGAAACATCTGGCTGAGGCCCCTGTGGGACATGGAATCTGAGTGGTTCATGTTCAAAGCCTCCATTGTGAAGGTGGCCACTAGGAGCTGTGGTCGGAAGGTTGTCGGTGCTTGTCGTGTCCAAACCATGCTGTCAGGCTGAAGAAGGAGGCCTTTTGGTTCTGACTGGCCCAGGTGTCTTCTGAAGCAGCAGACAGGTACTGGGTGGCCAGAAGAGCTGTGGCAGTCGCTGAAGCAAAAACCCAGGTGTGGGAGGAGTTCAGGGAGGCTAAGGAGAAAGACTTTCAGTTGGCCTCAAGGAAGTTCTGGCAGACTGTTGGATGCCTCAGGAAGGGAAAGCAGGGCTTGTGTCAGGCTGTGCTCCGCAGAGAAGCTGACCTGAACTGGGGACATCATCAAGCAGTGGAAGAAGCACTTTGAGGAATTCCTGAACCTGGCCGTCACATCCACCATGGAGGAGGCAAGGTCTGAAAACTCTGGGGAAGTCTCGCCCATATCCTTGGCAGAGGTTGCTGAGGTATTCAAAGCTCCCCGTGGACTAGATTCGCCCTGAGATGCTGAAGGCTCTAGACACTGTTGGGCTGTCTTGGCTGACAAGCCTTTTCAGTGTCGTGTGGAGGTCGGGTATGGACCTGTAGAGTAGGGGGCGTTGGTAGTGTAGTGGATAGTGCTGGCGCCCCATGTACAGAGGCAATGCCTCGCTGCAGTGGTCGCAGGTTCGACACTGGCTTGCAACCCTTTGCTGCATGTCAACCCCTACTGTCTCTCTCACCCCATTTCAATCTGTTCTGTCCATTAAAGACAAAAAGCCCCCCCCTCCAAAAAATCTTAAAAAAAAAAAAGGTACCTGCGGAGTGGCAGACCGGGGTGGTGGTTCCCATTTTCAAAAAAGGGGACAGGAGGGTGTGCTCCAACTCAAAGGGTATCACACAGCTCAGACTCCCGGGTGCTCCAGGGAGGCGCCAATTGATTCTTGAACTTCAGATTCATGAGCAATGCAGATTCTGTCATGGCCGTGGAACAGTGGACCAGCTCTTTACCCTTGCTGCTGGAGGGGTTGTGGGAGTTTACATGTAATTTGTGGACTTGGAGAAGGCTTATGGCCACGTCCCTCAGGGGGTCTTGTAGGGGGTACTGTGTACACGTACTGCGTACCGCTATGAGCCACCCTGTCCCTGTATGACCAAAGTGAGAGCTGTCTGCATACTCGGCGTAAAGTCAAACAGGTTCTTGGTAGGTGTTGGCCTCTGCCAGGGTTGTCCCTTGTAACCGATCCTGTTTGTGATATTCATGGACAGGATCTTGAGATGCAGCTGGCGGGAGGAAGGAGTCCGGTTTGGGGACCTCAGAATTGCATCTCTGCTTTTCACAGATTATGCTGTTCTGTTGGCTTCATCACACCGGGACCTCCAGCATGCACTAGGGCGGTTTTAGCCAAGTTTGAAGCAGTCGGGATGAGAGTCAGCACCTCCAAATCTGAGGCCATGGTTCTGTAGTGGTATGAGATACCACTGCCACACTGAACACAAGTCACGGCTTCACCACGCCCTTTCTGGGCTATTAGCCTATCACCGTTCAGGCGAAGGGGATAAAGGAAGGCCGTGCCCCTCCTCCTGACCTCTCGCTTTCTGCCTCTTCGCCCCGCCCACTTCCAGGTTGTTGCACTCGCCGCTCGCAGGTATGCACACCTTAGCATTGTATTTACATTCGGCTGCGTGTTATGTATCCGAAACTGTAACCTTTTTATTAGGTCTGGCGTCTCACCTGCAGTCGAGGTGATTATCCAGGGTGGTCTATCGCTGCCGACCGGAGCATAGCCTGCTGCACGTGGGATACGCGATGTCTGCCTTCCCCTGCCGCAGTGACTCTCTTCACCCCTGTCCCTCTTTGGGCGGACGCCGGTTCTACCCAGCTGGCCACCAGAAAACACGGACGCTAAGCTAAGTAGCCTTGCTGTTTAATTATGGTCTTTTAGCCACGGCTACTGCTACCGTTGCTACCGCTGCTACTACTCTTAGCCACGGCTGCTGCTGCCGCTGTTACTACTCTTAGCCACGGCTGCTGCTGCCGCTGCTGCCACTGCTACTACTGTTACCGCGGCTACCGCTGCTTCGCTGTTTCACTTTTGCTGCTGCTTCGCCGGCTTGGACTGGGCTTCCTGTCGGCTGCGTGTGTGTCAACCTGCTTCGTGCTGTCGGCTCGCTCTCCTGCTTCTGCGAGTGTGGTGCTGCTGGATGTGTGTGGCTGCCACTTGTGCTGACCGGGCTCCCCGATCAGTGGGACGCCACGAGTTCCATCAGGACTTTCAGCCACCCATCTGGACTGGGCTGTGTGTGTGTGCGTATGTATGTGCGTGTGTATGTGTGAGTGTTAATCAAGGTTTGACTTAATTGTTTTGTTTATTTTCTTATTTAAGTATTGGTCGATTCTCTTGAATTTCTTAGTTTAGTTCCTTGTTTTGTTTCGGGGAATATATTGTAATTAAGTTTCATTTGGGAGGGGAACTCCTCAGTTTGAGTCCTCAGTTATTTGTGTTATATCAGTTATGATTTAACTGTTGAGTTGATATCTCTGGCCAGAGACTCCTTGGTTTCCTTTGTGTTTCTTTTGTTTGGTTGATTTATTATTGATCTAAATCCATGTTTGTCAGTTTATTAATTCATTACAATTTGTTTCCTTATGTTATGGGATATTGTTTGTTTTCTTTTTTTTTCTTATCCTTGAGCCTTGACTGTGTCTCTCCTTTTTCCCCTACAGCTGAAGGCCGACAGTGGTGGTGGTGGATTCTCTGGTTGGTGGTGATCCCCTGTGTGCTGTGTGACCCCTGTTCAAGATTTGCTTTGTGTGCACTTCACGTTTTTGCTGTGTGTTTGGGGTGTTCTCCCTTTTCTTTTTGGACTTCACTCCCCCTTGTCACCCCCTCCTCCAGCCGGTAAGCCTCAGTCTGTATCCCCTTCCTTTAGTTGGGCTCTCTTCTCCTTTTTGGTTATTGTGCCAAACCCCGTTGTTTTAACTAATAAAATATTTTTTTTTATGATCATTGAACTCCATCTCCTGCCCTCCCTGAGTGAACGAACCTGAGTGTCTTTCTGGTGATAGTTCACCTTTAATATGGGTCCTTGGGCCCTACCCCAAGGTGGCGTTGTCAGTAAAGAGATAACCTAATATATAAATTAATAATCACCCCCTCGTGTTGCCACAGTTCTCTGCTGGAAACTGGTGAATTGCCCCCTCTGGGTTGGGGGGGAGTTACTGCCTCAAGTGAGGGAGTTCAAGTATCTTGGGGTCTTGTTCACAAGTGAGGACAGAATGGAGTGTGAGATGGATCGGCAGTTTGATGCGGCTTCTGCAGTGATGCAGGCGCTGTGCTGCTCCATCGTGAAATACTGTTCTTAACTTATCAGAGGAGGAGGGGATAGAGGGGATCAAAATCAAAATAAAATAAATAAATAAAACAAAAATCAACCAGCCATCCTCCTCCTCTGATAAGTTAAGAACAGTCCCTTATCAGTGCATAAACCAGACACATCATGCAGCCCGGTTGGTATATTTTAGTACATTCCCTAATTGACCCACAGTGGGCTGGGTGCTAACAGTCACTGTGGAGCATGACACCAATGCAGAGGAAATTATTGGACCTGGAGCAAGTCTTTTATCAACGTTAGTCAAGCAAGTCTCAATTCATCATATTTGCAACTCGAGTCTGACCAAGTGACATTTTTAAGAAGGCGGAAGTTTTTGCGGAAACATGTCAAGGTACGCAATATACTAACATGTCTGACATAAAAGAACACTAAGGTCATTATCAAATCATGTGACTCGAGTCTCCCATCTCTGGTCCCAACCCTCACCTATAGTCATGAGCTCTGGGTAATGACTGAAACAATGTGATTGCAGATAAAAGTGGCCAATATGAGTTTCCTTTCCTCCTTCCTACTCCTACATGTATTCCTATTTCCTTTCAGCTGAGGTGGTTCAGGCATCTGATCAGGATGCCTCCTGGGCGCCTCCTGCTGAAAGTGTTTTGGGCACGTCTCACTGGTAGGAGGTCCCAGGGCAGACCCAGAACACACTGGAGGGATTACATATCTCATCTGGCCAGGGAATGCCTTGGGGTCTCCCAGGAGGAGCTGGAAGGTGTTGCTGAGGAGAGGATGTCAGAGGCGTTTGGCTCCGCCTGCTGCCCCTGCAACCTGGCAGCGGATAAGCGGATGAAAATGGATGGATCGATGGATGGACACCACTAAAGTTTTTCCACAATGTTCAATTTTGTCTTTGCTTTTGAGAGAAAAAGAACTCCCTCTGGGACTATCATTGCAAATAAAGACTGGGTCAAAGACAGTTGTGTGACTGTTATTTTCGATATGTACTCTTATGGTGCTAAATTAGCAATCAACCCTGCGGATGAACCTTAAGATAATCTGTATATTTCTTCAGACAGTTTTTGTACAAATACAGAAATTTTGCTCCCAGCTAGCGTCAAGGTTGCAATACTACAACATTTTTCAAAAATATACTAAAATATAAAAATTTGAAAAGCCTTTATTTCTGCATCAGAGGTCACCTGCAACAACATTCGAAACATCAATATCTGGGCTGCATAGGGTTAACATGGAATTAGACTGATGTTATGTGTTGTATGAATCACATTTTTTTTTCCCCGTTAAAGGGGTTTTTTTGGGGAGTTTTTCCTTATCCGCTGTGAGGGTCTTAAGGACAGAGGGATGTCGTATGCTGTAAAGCCCTGTGAGGCAAATTGTGATTTGTGATATTGGGCTTTATAAATAAAATTGATTGATTGATTGATTGACATCCTAAATATAATTTTGGGAAAGGTCTGTTATGCTTACTTGTTTCCCAGACTATGGCTTTTCCTGTGGTGAGAAGGAGGGGGGGTGGGGATATGAACCCCCACAGACGCGTCAGGGCAAGTAGGCCGTCGGTTGTACCTCAGACACGCAGACACTTCATGGAGCCCTGAAACACAGAAAACACTTCATCACTTCTAACTGCTACAGCTCAGCAATTCTATCTTAGCTTGAATGTATGTGTAGATTTTTCAAGGTGGAAGATAGACAGACAGACAGACAGAAAGATAGATAGATAGATAGATAGATAGACAGATAGTGTGTGTGTTGTGTGTGTGTGTTGTGTGTGTGTGTGTGGAGAGAGAGAGAGAGAGAGAGAGAGGGGACAGTGTCCACAATAAGATCTAATAAAGTTTCCCCTACCATTATATTAGGTGCGTTCAGGTGATGTCACGTAAATAACAAATTCCAGCACTTGAATAGGCCATAACACAATACAGGAGCATGTCAAGTCACACGCCATAAACAACAGCAAAATGAAGTATAAGACTCTTTATCTTATTTACAGAAGTTCTAAGCGCTCATTTCATTTTAGTTCAGTGTGAGCGTCTCTGGTGTTTTGCTGTCATCTATGGCACAAAGTGTTTCACCACCCAGCTTGGAGAAGAGAGCATACTGGGTAGATCTGACTAACTTTAAAGTACTGGAAGTGCACCCTAGGCAGTTGTATGTTTTTGGAAAATAAAAGTATTGGAATCGGACTCAGCGTTAGCAGATACTCAGTATTAAATGTCTCAGATCAGGGGCATAATCCTATATAGCAGCACATATATATACAGTACAGGCCAAAAGTTTGGACACACCTTCTCATTCAATGCGTTTTCTTTATTTTCATGACTATTTACATTGTAGGCACTGAAGGCATCAAAACTATGAATGAACACATGTGGAGTTATGTACTTAACAAAAAAGGTGAAATAACTGAAAACATGTATTATATTCTAGTTTCTTCAAAATAGCCACCCTTTGCTCTGATTACTGCTTTGCACACACACTCTTGGCATTCTCTCCATGAGCTTCAAGAGGTAGTCACCTGAAATGGTTTTCCAACAGTCTTGAAGGAGTTCCCAGAGGTGTTTAGCACTTGTTGGCCCCTTTGCCTTCACTCTGCGGTCCAGCTCACCCCAAACCATCTCGATTGGGTTCAGGTCCGGTGACTGTGGAGGCCAGGTCATCTGCCGCAGCACTCCATCACTCTCCTTCTTAGTCAAATAGCCCTTACACAGCCTGAAGGTGTGTTTGGGGTCATTGTCCTGTTGAAAAATAAATGATCGTCCAACTAAACGCAAACCGGATGGGATGGCATGTAGCTGCAGGATGCTGTGGTAGCCATGCTGGTTCAGTGTGCCTTCAATTTTGAATAAATCCCCAACAGTGTCACCAGCAAAACACCCCCACACCATCACACCTCCTCCTCCATGCTTTACAGTGGGAACCAGGCATGTGGAATCCATCCGTTCACCTTTTCTGCGTCTCACAAAGACACGGCGGTTGGAACCAAAGATCTCAAATTTGGACTCATCAGACCAAAGCACAGATTTCCACTGGTCTAATGTCCATTCCTTGTGTTTCTTGGCCCAAACAAATCTCTTCTGCTTGTTGCCTCTCCTTAGCAGTGGTTTCCTAGCAGCTATTTGACCATGAAGGCCTGATTCGTGCAGTCTCCTCTTAACAGTTGTTCTAGAGATGGGTCTGCTGCTAGAACTCTGTGTGGCATTCATCTGGTCTCTGATCTGAGCTGCTGTTAACTTGCGATTTCTGAGGCTGGTGACTCGGATGAACTTATCCTCAGAAGCAGAGGTGACTCTTGGTCTTCCTTTCCTGGGTCGGTCCTCATGTGTGTCAGTTTCGTGGTAGCGCTTGATGGTTTTTGCGACTCCACTTGGGGACACATTTAAAGTTTTTGCAATTTTCCGGACTGACTGACCTTCATTTCTTAAAGTAATGATGGCCACTCGTTTTTCTTTAGTTAGCTGATTGGTTCTTGCCATAATATGAATTTTAACAGTTGTCCAATAGGGCTGTCGGTTGTGTATTAACCTGACTTCTGCACAACACAACTGATGGTCCCAACTCCATTGATAAAGCAAGAAATTCCACTAATTAACCCTGATAAGGCACACCTGTGAAGTGGAAACCATTTCAGGTGACTACCTCTTGAAGCTCATCGAGAGAATGCCAAGAGTGTGCAAAGCAGTAATCAGAGCAAAGGGTGGCTATTTGGAAGAAACTAGAATATAAAACATGTTTTCAGTTATTTCACCTTTTTTTGTTAAGTACATAACTCCACATGTGTTCATTCATAGTTTTGATGCCTTCAGTGAGAATCTACAATGTAAATAGTCATGAAAATAAAGAAAACGCATTGAATGAGAAGGTGTGTCCAAACTTCTGGCCTGTACTGTATACATATATATATATATATATACATACATATATATATATATATATTATGCAGCCAGTGGGACAGAAGCCAGTGTTCTCATTGTTCTCATTGGGCCAGTACCAAGCCTGGATACCAGATCGGTCGAGGCCCGGGCTAACAACGACTGCCACTGGTGTTGTTGACCTACAGGGTGCTGGTGGAAAGTGTAAAGGTAGCAAGGCTAGAAGCTTAGGAGCAGGGTTCAAGCTGTTTTATCATGGTGTGGATGGGAAGAGAAATGCAGTAGGAGTTATCCTGAAGGAAGAGTTTGCTAGGAATGTTTTGGAGGTGAAAAGAGTGTCAGATAGGGTGATGAAATTGAAAGGTGTGATGGTCAATGTTAGTGGTTATGCCCCACATGTAGCATGTGAGTTAGAAGAGAAGGAGAAATTCTGAGGTAAGTTAGATGAAGTGATGCAGAATATCCCCAGAGGTGAAAGAGTGGTGATTGGTGCAGACTCCAGTAGACATGTCGGGGCAGGGGACAGAGGTGATGAGGAAGTGATGGGCAGGTTTGGTATCCAGGATAGGAACGCTGGAGGACAGATGATGGTAGACTTTACAAAAAGGATGGAAATGGCTGTAGTGAATACTTTCTTCCAGAAGAGGCAGGAACATAGGGTGACTTAAAAGAGTGGAGGTAGGAGCACACAGGTGGACTACATCTTGTGTAGACAATGTAATCTGAAGGAGATCAGTGACTGCAAAGTTGTGGTAGGTGAGAGTGTAGCCAGACAGCATAGGATGGTGGTGTATAGGATGACTCTGGTGGTGAGGAAGATGAAGAGGACAAAGGTAGAGCAGAGGACGAAGTGGTGGAAGCTGACAAAGGAAGAGGGTTGTATGGTTTTCAGGGAGGAGTTGAGACAGATGACAAATGACTAAAATGTGACTAAAACTAATGAGAATTTTCATCTCAAGACTAAGACTAAATCTAAAATTGCTGTCAAAATTAACACTGCCTGTCAGTCAACTTTAAAAAAATCTAAAATCATGCTTTTAAAAAAGCCCAGATCTCAGGAAAAAAAAAATCACCCTTTATGATTAAGTTTGGAGTCTCCTCAGTCATCAGGACTACATCAGATGGCACAAGCCTAACATAGAGGCCCTGCAGACAGCAATCTGTAGGTCCATAATAAACATCCAGAGAATCCATGCATGCAGAGCACAATTAGCCTGCTGTCCACTGCTTATTTGATGTCAAGAAAGAACACATACATTTTGGTCACATCTCAAATTGAGCACCAAGGATACACTGAGATTTCAGGCACTACAAACCCAGGAACTGAACCCCCAAAAGAGTCCTTTCTTTCAGCTGACCCTGAGACTCACTGATTAAATAAGATCCAATACTGTTCAACCTCAGGCCAACACTGCTTTCCAACCACTAATCAGAGTACACACAATGATTCAGTTAACAGAAGAACTAACTAAAATTCCAATCTGGCCCTAAACCATGAACATAAATTGACAGAGTATCTCTTTACTATCAGAGATATAAAGCAGAGACAGATCCTGACAAGATACAGACTGAGTGACCACAGTCTATCCATTAAGAAAGGAAGTCCTGATTACCAGCAGAAGAAAGAGTCTGTGCTCAGGAAAAGGAGAGACAGAGATGTACTTCCTCTTAAAATGTGACAAATATGACAACTTCACAGTGGAATACTTGAAGAAATTTGAATTGTTAATCCCAAACTTCACAGATTTAGATAACAATGAAAAACAACAGACTGAGGAGAGGGACATGCAGCATATTCAGCTGCACAATATGTGACTACAGGTTGAAGACTGAGAGACACATAATAAGAAACATCATCACTGAATGGGACAAATGATTGTGTTGACATCTTGACACATTCTGGGGTTACAACAATATGAGATTTCCACAGTACAATAACCATCTCAGGAAATATTAGTGTCATGGTATTACAGAATTATTGTTAATATACTATACAATAACTGTCATGGCAGTGAAAATACATTCATTCATTCATCTTCTAACCGCTTCATACTCTTGAGGGTCGCGGGGGGGCTGGAGCCTATCCCAGCTGACATCAGGCGAGAGGCAGGGTACACCCTGCACAGGTCGCCAGACTATCGCAGGGCTGACAAATAGAGCCAAACAACCATTCACGCTCACATTCACACCTATGGACAATTTAGAGTTATCAATAAACCTAGTCCCCAGTCTGCATGTCTTTGGACTGTAGGAGGAAGCTGGAGTGCCCGGAGAAAACCCACGCTGACACGGGGAGAACATGCAAACTCCGCACAGAAGGGCTCCCACGCCCGGGATCGAATCGGCAAACCTCTTGCTGTGAGGCGAGAGTGCTAACCACCACACCACCGTGCTGCCCAGCGGCACAGTCAAAATATAATCTATATCTTACCTTTACCTTTATTTATTCAGGGAGGGCCAAAAAAACCCACCCGGGATCCAGAGGTGTAACTATAGACCAATATCTAATCTTCCCTTTCTTTCAAAGATCCTTGAGAAAGTAGTTGGAGACCAGCTGTATGATTTTCCTCCATGATAATAATTTATTTGAGGAATGTTAGTCAGGATTTAGAGTGCATCATAGCACTGAGGCAGCACTAGTTAAAATTACAAATGACCTTCTGATTGCTTCAGACAAAGGCCTCGTCTCTGTACTTGTTTTATTAGATCTTAGTTTGGCGTTTGACACAGTTGACCATCACATTCTGCTACAGAGACTGGAACACTTAATTGGCCTAAAAGGTTCTGCACTAAGCTGGTTTAAATCTTATTTATCTGATCGTTTTCAGTTTGTTAACGTTCATAATGAATCATCCTTATGTACTAAAGTTTGTTTTGGAGTTCCGCAAGGTTCTGTGCTCGGACCAATCCTATTTACTCTATATATGCTTCCTTTAGGTAACATAACTAGAAATCACTCTGTAAATTTCCATTGTTATGCGGATGATACACAGTTGTATTTATCAATGAAGCCAGAAGAAAGCAATCAATTAACTAAACTTCAGAATTGCCTTAAAGACATAAAACCTGGATGAGCACCAATTTCCTGATGTTAAATTCAGACAAAACTGAAATTATTGTTCTTGGCCCCAAACAACTCAGAGATTCTTTATCTGATGACATAGTTTCTCTAGATGGCATTGCTCTGGCCTCTAGCACTACTGTAAGATACCTCGGAGTAACATTTGATCAAGATTTGTCTTTTAATTCTCATTTAAAACAAACCTCACGGACTGCATTTTTTCATCTGCGTAATATTGCGAAAATTAGGCCTATCCTGACCCGAAAAGATGCAGAAAAATTGGTCCACGCTTTTGTTATCTCAAGGCTGGATTACTGTAACTCTATTATCAGGTAGCTCTAGAAAGCCCTTAAAAACTCTCCAGCTAATTCAGAATGCAGCAGTACGTGTACTAACAGGAATTAAGAAATGAGATCGCATTTCTCCTGTTTTAGCTTCTCTGCACTGGCTCCCTGTAAAATCCAGAATTGAATTTAAAATCCTACTGTTAACTTATAAAGCTCTAAATGGTCAAGCTCCGTCATATCTTAGAAAGCTCATAGTGCCTTATTATCTCACCAGAACACTGCTCTCTGAGAACGCAGGGTTACTCGTGGTCCCTAAAGTCTCCAAAAGTAGATCAGGAGCCAGAGCCTTCAGCTATCAGGCTCCTCTTCTGTGGAATCATCTTCCTGTTACGGTCTGGCATGCAGACACCGTCTCCACATTTAAGACTAGACTTAAGACTTTCTTCTTTGATAAAGCTTATAGTTAGGGCTGGCTCAGGCTTGCCTTGTACCAGCCCCTAGTTAGGCTGACTTAGGCCTAGTCTACCAGAGGACCCCCTATAATACACCAGGCACCTTCTCTCCTTCTCTCTCTCTCTCGTATCCTATTACTGCATCTTGCTAACTCGGCCATTCTGGATGTCACTAACTCAGCTTCTTCTCCGGAGTCTTTGAGCTCCACTGTCTCTCAGGTTAACTCATATCGCAGCGGTGCCTGGATAGCGTGACGTGTGTGGTTGTGCTGCTGCCGTGGTCCTGCCAGATGCCTCCTGCTGCTGCTGCTGCTGCCATCATTAGTCATTAGTCATACTTCTTCTGTTATTATACACATATGATTATTATCACACATGTATACTGCCAGATACTAATATATACTTTCAACATATTGTACCACAGTAGCCAGAACTATAACGATAATATTATTACTTCCATTAATGTTGTTGTAAGCTACTGTCATTACCGTCTGTCCTGCATATCTCTCTCTCTCTCTCTCTCTCTCTCTCTCTCTCTCTCTCTCTCTTTCTTTCTGTCTCATTGTGTCATATGGATTACTGTTTTACTGTTAATTTATTATGCTGATCTGTTCTGTACGACATCTATTGTACGTCTGTCTGTCCTGGAAGAGGGATCGCTCCTCAGTTGCTCTTCCTGAGGTTTCTACCATTTTTTTCCCCCCGTTAAAGGGTTTTTTTGGGGGAGTTTTTCCTTATCCACTGTGAGGGTCCAAAGGACAGAGGGATGTTGTATGCTGTAAAGCCCTGTGAGGCAAATTGTGATTTGTGATATTGGGCTTTATAAATAAAATTGATTGATTGATATATTGGTTTTAAGGTATACTGTGATATGATACCGTGTACATTTGTTTATCTACGATATTGGAAAAAAAAAATGCAACTGGATGGAGAATTTCCCCTTTAGTTATTTTCTAAGGGAAGACTTTTTACACAAACTTCTATTAGTTATTATAGTTTCAATTATAGGAATGAAACGTTTGATTAAACACAAACATTTTTAGTCTTTTGAGGGTCATTGTATTGTATAGATTTGAGACTGAGATTAAGATTGTAGACTGAAACTGTGAACAATGAACTAATAATCTGGGGATGATCACAGTTTAAATCACATGCAGCACCACCATCAGAGAGTTCTCCCTGTTTACATGCAGTGAAGTATGAACTGTGTGAATGGATCATGTCATGTGGGATTTCTCTTGGTTTTTCCCTTGCACATGTTTTACTGCACCATGCCATCTTGCAGTCACTTGTTGTACATGGAGAAAGTGAGTTAACCAAATTCTTCTGTTTGGCAGTGTATGAAGTACATGACACTTGTTTATTTTGCATGGGACAGCAAGACCGTGGACCGCGCCAGAGGAGCCTTTTTCTGCCATGTCATATAACTCCAAATGATTCATCTGACCAGCATGAGGGGGACAAAATCTGCAGTTATTACATACTAAAAAGATATTAAAACAACTATATGTACAAGTTCAATCAAAACAGGACCTTTAATGTGTCGACACTGAACAGTGAATAAAAGACAAAAGGGAAATCACTTAAAATGCACACTTTTTAACTGCAGAAGTCATCAAAATATAATTAGTTTCAGTCCACTGGTGGTAGTATTATGCTGTACTTTTTAAAATTTAATATTTTTGCTTACCCTTTTCTTTGTTTGCCACTTTATACCTTTTCTCCGCTACATTTCAGAGGCAAATATTACTCCAAATCAGCCTATAAAATACAATGCTTTGTTAAAGATTGAACTACCTCAGTGTATATAAGTAGGTAAAATTAGCTCCACCTCAACCAGCTACAACAGTAAAATGCTGCTTACATATCAGTGCATCAGCAAGAGGGGCAACACACGCCGCGTCTTTAGGGACCGTACACATGCTATGTTTTTTGTGCCCTCAAATTCATTGTACTCATGCAGCAGACTTGCTGAAACACCGTCACGCACCGTCGAGGCACGCACTCGTTCTGGAGCACCTATTTTTAAGGGTGTGACGGCTGCGCCCTGAGATAAACTGAGTTAAACTTTTGGAACTCAGCAGCACTCACTGCATGTCATGTGAGAAGAGACAACCAATCACAGCCAACAGATATCTTTCCCTTCATCCCTAAATATCAGTCTGTGATAAATACGGAAGAAAAGTTTAGTGCAGTCATCATTTTAGTGCAGAGATGCCAAAGATTTACATCTGTTCCACAGACAATAGGCCTACACACAAACTGGGCCTGGAAGAAGATCAGCTCTGCACTCAGGATTTCAAGTAAATAGGCTAGGTGCTTGTTATGGTTGCTTAGCAACCTCAGACACAACCTGCTGCCATGCTGCCAGCATGTGTTACAATAGCCCCTTTTCCACCAACATTTCCAGGAACTTTTATTACCAGGAATTTATTTACCTGGGTAGAAGAATTCCTGGTAATCTGTGTGGTTTGCGCTTCCACCGCACCACAAAGTTCCAGAAAATTAATACAAATTAGTGTGATGACGTAGATGATTCGGCGTGTGCCCTGTATTTGGCTCCGCCAGCTTGGCTGGTTACGTGCTTACGAGTTGGGGCTGTTTGTCTCAGCCAACAGCTAAGTTTAAAAGTGTCAAACTAAGTTAGTCTACATACAGACAGCTGTCATTTGAGCTTATTAGTAACAATTCACTATCAGCTGAACTAGCGTGCAGTCCTTGTGTAAGACATAACATTAGTGATGGTGGATGAGAGACTGTGGATGGAGCATATTGATTATCGCTGTCTGCATGTTTACACGTTTGTGCCTGCTGGACACATGTATTGATAAATTATTTGTTTCTTACTCACTAAGGGTTACTTACAGTCACTTACAGTAATGAGTGTAGCTGCCGTGAACACGAGTCATTTTGTGTGTGTGTGTGTGTGTGGGGAGGAGATCAGCGCTGGCACAGAGCGCAGAGGAGAACCGATACCGATAGTGCTTATCAATACTACGGTCTTTGACAGTGTAGCCCCGGGCTAATTTAATACCGGGTTTCGGTAACAATCCTTTATCAATCAGCGGCAGACACACTGACACGGAAGTGTGGAACGCTGCGTGTTTGTTCCACCGATCAGCGTTCTTCAGCAAACAGCCCCGCCCCTCAAGAATTCTGGGTAATCTGAAAAGTTTTTGGATTTGTTATTCCCCCCAAAAGCTGTAAACCTATGGGTGGTTTGGGTTTGAGTGCTTACAGTGCGATTAGTTAAACTGGTGATAAGGAGAACAAATGAATAAGGAGAACAAATGAATTGCATTCCCGCTGTCAGGTCAAACTGGAATAAACTAAAGAACTGAACAGTAACTAAAAGACATGCAAGGCTGAGGAATCCACTTCCACAGTAAACCGGAAGGAGGAACCTTTGCACCATCGCCCAGTTACTGCCCGGACCATTAAAGGCGCACATCATCACAGGTAAAGAGCAAACAAAGGTACACAGACAGCAGGCGTAGATCTGTTCCCTCATCCTTCACATCCTGCAGTGAGCCAATGCAGAGTGAGAGCGTCTAAAACACCAGAGAGGCAGCCGGTAAATGCTGAACTTTTTAATGAAGAGACTTTTGCATGGAGGTAGTTGATTGTGATTAATTGGTTGTGCTAACACTAGCTTAGCCACGGGGTCGGACGCCCAGTAACGCGTGGCTTGGTAACTGATTGTCTGTGTGCACTGATTGCTTGTTAATCTCCCTCCTGACTTTTGAAATGTGTTAAAAAATGTAATGTGTAAATTGTAAATTTAAATTGGTATGTGTTGAGCACATCTTAAAGTATTTCACTTTGACATTTAGTGAATTATGCAATGAATGTTGATTGTATTGGGTGTGTCACAGAAGTAATTAGTAGTAGATTGGGAGAGCAATTTGAATATAACATGATTTGAAACATTTCATATTCACAGATTCAATTCAAGCATTTATACTCATACATACTTTTAATTGTAAGCATTTTTTGTAATTTGTGAAAGTGTAATTTTGTAATTTCACTTTATTAAAATTTGACCATAAAATTTAATGTTAAAACCCTTTAAAAATTAAGGTTAAAAAGCCTGTAAAAATCTGTAATTAGGTTAAGAAGTAATTCTTGTTAAAATACATTTAATGGTAAAATACAGACATTGAGACAATTTAAGTTAAAAACACATTAAAATATACATTTAAAACAACTATAAATATTTAAAAAGTAGTGAAATTCATACTTACCTGAAACTATGCTAAAACCATTTACAGCAGTGGGTAACTTTATTTGCACTTGATTTGTAATTTAATGTAAATATGATTGGGTTTCACAATATTTAAGTGTTTATTTTTTGGTATTTTGTATACTTATTTTCTGTTGGTGATTTGCAATAGCATTTGCATTGTGTACAGACTTTAAACTTTTTTTCTGTTTTGTGTTTCTTTGATTGAAAGGTTTTTCACCTACGCATGGCAAATGGCATAAAATGCTTGCACCTGAAAAATAAAAGAAGAAAAAGGAAAAGTGGCCTGGTCATTGAGTGAAATCCAGTTAAGACCTCTGGTAGATGCCTCTCTCCCTTTCAAGTGGGGATATTGCATGGGAAACATTTAAGAACTTGACACCCGCTAATAACAAGCATTCCAGAACACAAAGAAATTGTGTAAGTACGTGTGCTTGTCCAAACTTGTGTATCGATTCAACATGGAAGAAGACACTCTTGTAATTTGTGCTGCCATGTGGTACCTGTGTAGAGGTAGCCACCATTGGGTCTAGGTTCACGATATCCTCCGGGGCTGCGAACAGCATGGGGAATATCATCGGCTGGTGCGGGAGCCGCGGCTGGATGGGGAGAGGTTCCAGCGCTACTTCAAACTGAACATTGATCAGTTTGACAGCTTGCTGCTTTTTTTAAAGTAGGAATGAATGTGTGGTAGGAACTAAAAGTTTCCGAGGATGTTCTCTGGGTTCCACACAGGCGATGGACATCTACATTCCGATTGGTTGCTGGTCATTTGCAGCTCAAACGCGTCATAGCTAATTTGCATAAAGTTAACCAGTCTTCAACTGTCATTTGCAGCTCAATTTGCCAAACTGCCGCTGCTCATCGCTTTTGCAGCTCAAAACGCCTCTAGTCACCACTTGTCCATTGAAAATTAATTAGACCTGTCGCCTTTGCAGCTCTGGCAGCTTTTGGTGTGAACGTACAATGAGACAGGCAAAGGTGGACTACAAAAGGAAGGTGGAGAGTAGGCTGCAGCAGAACAACATCAAAGAGGTGTGGAAGGCAATGAGGAACATCAAAGGCTATTCAAAGAAGAATAGTCAGCCACTTCTTGCCTAAATTTGAGTACATATGTCAATTCTGGTACACTGAGAGCAAGTGTACCGGAGTCAAATTCCTTGTATCTACACACGTACTTGGCAAATAAAGCTGATTCTGATTGTGATTCTGGGTTATGGATGGTGATGTGGACAAAGCCAACAACTTCAACCTGTTCTTTAACAGGTTTGATGGAGGGGACACCCTACCCCTGCATCCATCCCCCCTTTCTAAGGTGTCACTTGCTGCTGCTGCTCCACCACTGTCTCCTTGAAGTAGCCCCACCCCCACTACTGCAGCTACAGCTACAATATCTACCTGTCACAGCCTGCATTCTGCTCCCCTGCTCTCCCAGTTTTACTCTACCTGCCAGCCACTCCCACCTGATCACCCCATTTCACTTAGCTGCTTCTGCAGCTGCAGTTCAGCCATTTGGCACTCATCTCCACAGGATACCTCATGGCCACACCTAAAGCCTAGTTCACATTACATCATTTTCACCGCGATTTTGACATCGCAGAGGTTCTTGAGAGCCACCTTGGGTCGGAGGTGAGTTGGCAGATAGTCTGCCACGACGAGTCCTCATGTGTGAACAAGCCTACGAGCTAGTCGCCCCCTCATCTGTGACTGGGACTGGATATCTGGCATGCTAGAAAACTGGAGAAGTCTGACACGACTGACAAAGAGCGTCAGCCAATGAGAGGCGGGATACGTCCCACATAAGCAAGCTGGAGGAAGAAAGAAATGTGAGGAGGACAAGCCACAGAGTTGCCACTTGCCAGGTCCGGTTTCTAAAGTGAAGTTGCTTATTTGGGCTTGCTCTCTAAATGTCACCTTTCTCTATATATATCCGTCTAATAAATTATTTAAACGCATGATAGTTGCTTCTTTTGGGCTTGTTTCCATAGCCCTGATTGCTTGTTTCTCTCCCAAGATCTGGCAACACTGAAGCCGGCAAGCAACAACAACAATGGTGGTGTCCACAGGATCACGGGGAGCACGTTGTGTTTGGACCCAGGCCCTGGAGGCAGATCTGATTCAACACTGGGAAGAATATCCATGCCTTTATGATGTGTTGTCTCCAAGTTTGGTGACGTCACTGCATTATCGGGGGCTCTGTCGGCGAGGGCTAGGTGGAGACACTGGTTACACAGGTCATAACACAGTTGGCGAGAATCCCGCTGACAGAAACACACGTTGCCAGGTATGAACACTCAAAAGATTACGATAGTCTCCGCGACGCAAAGTCAGGGTGCAAAGAGTGTAGTGTGAACTAGGCTTAAGTGAGATCCTGGCCCATGAATTCAGTCTTTAAACTTGATTGGGCACAACTGTCACAGTGACATGTGACTCTGTGATGTCACCAAGCCCACTTAGGGAGATGATTCTACTCTCCTGCTATCTTTCTCCTGAGCTTCTGATGGGCTCTCTTGCCCCGAACCTCTGAAGAGGTAGGATGTAGGCAGGAGGACCTGCTAGGCCCTTCCCCCATTCTCTCACCTCTGCATGTTCACAGCAGGAGCTGCAGCTCTGCTCTCAATGTGGCCTGCTCCTAGCAGACTCAAAACCTGAAGACCAGTCAAGTTAAGCCCTGTTTCCACCAAACACTTAAGGTATGGTACCTTTTGAACCAAAAGTACCCTTCAGGCATGGTACCTAGACCCTAGCATTTCCACTGCAAACCATACCATGTGGGTGGGGTTGTTGTCACTAACTGCTCCGTCCAGTACTCACTGTATTTCCTCATAATTGGTGACACAGAGGGAAGTCTGCCTCTCATTTATCGTCTGCACATCGTTTATCGCTGCAGTGGGAGTCTCCCTCCATTGGATATTTAAAAATAGTGTGTTTGTGCATTTAGTCCTTCTAAGGCAAGCTCAGGGGTTTAGTGTTGCCATAGCCCTACGCTACGTGACCCTTTTCTTTTCTCTGAGTGAGGATTAGAATATATGCAGTTCACATTACCCAGCTGAAATTACATATACTATGTATACATTCATAGGGCTAGATTTAGCTGCTAACGAGAGTCTGACACTGTGCAGAGGATCATTCTTCGTCTTGGGGGTCATGTATGTTATTGTGGGTCCATGTCATTGGTCCGACAGCCCATTGATCCGACATCCCATTAGTCCGACGTTCTGTTGTTCCAATATGTGATTATACTAGGCTATACTGTATTTGTGTACCATAGAGGATCAGCAAACGCAACAAAAGTAGGCTACTGGTCAAGATACAAGTGTCATAAAGAGGAGAGAATGAAACACCATAACCTCCTGTTATTAACTCGGGGTCTGGGTTGTGTGGAGAGCTCTCCGCGGTGCTGAACGGCTCCCGGCGGGCGTATTTCTGCCTTGATGGTGCACCGCGACCGGCTCTGGGTCAGCTGGAAAAGGCTTGAGGCAAAGCAGGCTCACAGCTTATGTGTTTGCCACTTTCTTTTTCATTTTAACCCACACCATGATCTTTTCCTAACTCTAATCAATTGGTTTTGTGCCTAAACCTAGCCAGACCTTAACCACAGGGCATCATGATGATTTCGGAACAACGGGACTTCGGAACAATGGGTTTAATATGGTCGGAACAATGGGATGTCGGACCAATGGGTTGTCGGAATAATGGGCTGTCGGACCAATGGGCAGACCCCGTTATTGTGCTAGAGGTGGCTTTGCAGTGACCTGGCAGCGGTTTGATCTTTAGTTCAGCTGCTTCAGTGGACAGGCCCCAAGCATCTCAGAGAACACTGCTATTTTTTTTTCATGATTTTGAAACCAAATATTATTTACTTGGCAATTTTTTAATCATTGAAATCTGGCTGGGTGGTCAATAACAGATTTATCTGTGGTTCAACAAACTGACATTTATTTTTGCTTCCCCCTGGACTTTAAGACAGCAGGCAAACCTAAAACACCGTCAGCTACAAAACACAGTCCATCCATCCATCCATCCATCCATTTTCATCTGCTTATCCGGGGCCAGGTCTTGGGGGGGCAGCAGCAAAGCACCCCAGACGTCTCTCTCCCCCCAGCAACACTTTTCAGCTCCTCCTGGGGGACCCCAAGGCATTCCCAGATGTGATATGAAATCCTCCAGTGTGTTCTGGGTCTTCCCTGGGGCCTCCTTCCAGTGGGACATGCCTAAAAACACCTCCAGCAGGAGGCACCCAGGAGGCATCCTGATCAGATGCCCAAACCACCTCAACTGACCCCTTTCAATGCGAAGGAGCAGCGGCTCTACTCCGAGCTCCCTCTGGATGTCCGAGCTTCTTATCCTATCTCTAAGGCTGAATCCCATGGAGGAAACTCATTTCAGCCGCTTATATCTGCAATCTCAGTCTTTCGGTCACTACCCAGAGCTCATGACCATAGGTGAGGGTTGGGACGTATATGCACCAGTAAATTGTAAAACTTTGCCTTCTGGCTCATCTCCCTCTTCATCACGATGGTCCAGTGCCCACATCACTGCAGAAGCCGCAACAAACTGCCCATCCATCTCACGCTCCATTCTGCCCTCACTTGTGAGCAAGACTCCAAGATACTTGAACTCACTCGCTTAAGAAAGTAACTTCATCAGTCCACAGGACTTCTTTCCAGAAAGCATCAGGCTTGTTTAGATGTTCCTTTGCAAACTTCTGATGCTGAGATTTGAGGTGGGTTAAATGCCATTTCTTAATTACACTATGAGCTGAAGAAACTGCTACCCGAAAACACTTTGCTATCTTCTTATAGCCTTCTCTTGCTTTGTGGGCAGGTTTCAGGAGTCAGAGTAATAATAAAGCTTTGAAATTTGCATCACCTGGCCTTTCCTTATGATGAATGTGAACAAACCATAGCCCTTACAAGCTAATTAAGGTCTGAGACCCTGGTAAAAGTTGTCTGAGAGCTAAAATATCTTGGGGTGTCTCAACTTTTGCATGGTGCATCTTTTCTTTTTCACCCTAAAATTGTGCAAAACAAAAATAACTCACAGATCTTGCTTAAAATGTTGAAAAGCATGTTTTATCTTTAACTTAATGCCTTTTGGAAATCAGTTCATCTTCTACTCACTTAACTATTCACAGTACATAAATTTTGACCATGGGTGCCAAAACCTTTGCATGCCTCTGTATAGTTCTATTTTTCACTTTAAGATGGTTGAATTATGTTAAAAATAGGCCTTGGCTATGGTTTAATTTTTGTCCTCCTCAAACCAAATTACATTTAAAAGATTTGTATCAGTTGTGTTACTGGAGTATTCTGATCAGATTAAATTATTTTCTTTATAAAACAGGATCTGATCTTCAAAAAATTTGTTTTGAAAAAAGGAGCCCTGAAAACAAGGGGGATGTCTGTCTCTCAGTAAAGGTCAATATGGCACATTATAAGCAGGTTAAGAACCTATGTCAATCCTGTATGTCGTATGCTGTAAAGCCCTGTGAGGCAAATTGTGATTTGTGATTTTGGGCTTTATAAGTAAAATTGATTGAATTGATTGACTGTATGCACAACTTGTTAAAACTGTTTATGAATGCTTTAAACTAATATTGGTATGTCATGCTATACTGTCAATGTCATGTAACATTATCTATCAATATCAATCAATCAATCAATCAATTTTATTTATAAAGCCCAATATCACAAATCACAATTTGCCTCACAGGGCTTTACACCATACGACATCCCTCTGTCCTTATGACCCTCACAGCGGATAAGGAAAAACTCCCCAAAAAAAACCCTTTAATGGGGGAAAAAACGGTAGAAACCTCAGGAAGAGCAACTGAGGAGGGATCCCTCTTCCAGGACGGACAGACGTGCAATAGATGTCGTACAGAACAGATCAACATTATCAGGGGCGAAAATCACATTTCATAGTTGGGGGGGACAATAAACAGTAAAATTTTAGAGAATAATTCCAGGGGGGGACAAGGAAAAAAAGTTGTAGCCTGTCTGTTATACAGCATCTTTTACCGCAATTTGACGCTTTAATCTTTTCTCTGTCTCTCTAACAGGCAGGCATAGGACCTTTCTCAGCACTGGCTGTGTCCACCTGCACATGTCCAGATTTAAAACAAAATGATTAAAATCAAATTAACATGTACACATCGACAACAGTCAGGTGCGCTGTGCTGTCCAAGGTGCTGAGTGTGTCTGGAGCACTGTCTGGAGCACTGTCTCCCCGTGCACAGTAGTGTGAATATTTATGCTATTAAGTAAGCAGAGAAAACATGTCTCTCATTGTTTAATAGCAGCAAAACAATAAGGCTTCATTCATCAAAGACCGAAACTCGATCTCTCTCCTTCTCTCCCTCTTTTTCATCTGGCTCAGGTGTGTGGAATGGATCCTTCGTCTCTGGCTGGCTGCAGGAGCAAACCGTTTTGTTTGGTTTTTTTTGTTTTTTACCAGCAGCTAGATAAACATTTTCTGCAATTAAACTGGTGAACTGGTTTATAAGCAGTGTGCTGTGAGATCTGCCACTGCGCACCTCAAAACCGTGCGTAATAGTCGCGCATAATGGCTGCTCCTTGTCAGTTAAACTGCACGTCTTTCATGTTTGTCTCACTGACAGGTGGAGAGCCTACAGACGGGTACCCATTAGCTACAAGCCGCTCCGTCACAGCCGTGCGTAATAGTTGCGCGTAATGACCACTCCTTGTCAGTTACACTGCATGTCTTTCATGTTTGTCTCACTGACAGGTGGAGAGCCTACAGATATTAACTACGAGCTGCTCCGCCACTGACTGCTTGTCCTGTTCTCTCCCTCTTCTTTCTCTCCTGTCCTCTCTGACTGTCACCAAACTCTGGCTTTTGAACAATGCAGGAGAAATGTTGCAGAGAGTTTATATTATCAGCCTGGGCCTGGGGCTTGTTGTAACAGTAAATGGGATGTGTTGTAACTTGTGTAAGTTAAACTGTATCTGTGTGAGTGTACATCTTACCCAGCGATGCGCGATGTGGGCAGCCAGGTCCAGCCACATGCTGCTACTGCTGCCAAGTACTAACGGCTGGTAGCCCCGCCCGTTGGAAAGAGTGTGGGATATACCACTACTAGGAATGGGAGGGGGAGACTAAATCTTTTAAGATTTAAATAGCACATTATTGCGCGATTATAATGAGCACTGCTTACATTATTCTTTTTTTTTTTTTTTAACATTTTTATTCAGGCGTTTGGAGAAATTGTTGTGAGTTACGTCACTTACATACACCATTTTTTTAATCATCAAAAAGGACATACAACACCAACATGTAAGCAAAAAAACAGAACAATGACAACAACATTCATTCATTCATTCATCTTCTAACTGCTTCATCCTCTTGAGGGTCGCGGGGGGGCTGGAGCCTATCCCATCTGACATTGGGCGAGAGGCAGGGTACACCCTAGACAGGTCGCCAGACTATCGCAGGGCTGACACATAGAGACAAACAGCCATTCACGCTCACAATGACAACAACAGCAACAAATAGTTTTAGTACAAACACAAACAATCCATAATACCAGCAAAAAACACACAAACGAAAACCAGAATAAAAGTAAAAATGATAAAAAAACAAAAACAAGACAGAGCCTCAGCATCTGCACGAGGAAGTCTGCAAAAGTGCCAGACCACATGGTGGTGGTGGTGGGGGGGTGGGGGGGGTGGGGGTGGGGGGGACCAGTCGTAAGCTTATACTCTATATATCTAACCTGCACTATATCTATTATAGCTAGGCTTCGAAGGTCTGTCTCATAACTTCCTGTCCCAAATAAAGGCCAGCTGTCTTCTGTGAATAGAGCAAATAGAAGAAGACCAGGCTATTAATTAAATCCTCACACAACATCGTTATTCCTTCATTTGTCTCATCATTGTACACACACACACGCAGCACACAAACAAAAAAAAAAAGAAAAGGGAGAAAAAAAAGGGACGCAAAAAAAATTCAGCAAGGTGTCCAAAACCTTAAATGATTTGTCTAAATTATTATTCAATATAACATAGATCCCACCCACCCAAGCAAACAAAAACCCAGAGAACCTAAATATAAGCAGTATAAAAACAGAGACAAAAAAACAAAGCAAAAAAGGTTAGTAGTTTAGTCTGTGTTAGAGGTACCCTGCAGATGTAGAATAAATGGTTTCCATATTATATCAAACCTATATGCCTGATCCATCCTAAGATATCTAGTCCTCTCCATCTCCAGTGAATTAACAACATCGGCAATCCACATTTTAACATTAGGTACATCTTTCCCCTTCCATAACATTAATATACATTTTTTAGCAGAAATGAGACAGAAGTTAACAAAATGCTGTTGGGACAAAGAGAGACCACTCAAACTCTCAGACAGATTAAAGATAATTATCTGAGGATCTGGTTTCACTTGGAATCCAAGTATTTTAGAAATAATATTGAAAACATCAATTCAGTAATTCTCAATTTTAGGACTAGGAGAGTGGTCTCACTTGTCTCACATTTTTCACATAAGGGTGACACAGAAGGAAACAGTCTGTGCAATTTCACTTCAGAATAGTGTAGCCTGTGCACAATCTTAAATTGCATGAGGCAATGTCTAACGTTTATTGAACATCTTCCATTGTTCATCAGTAATAATAATGCCAAGATCTCTTTCCCAGTGTGTACGTATGTTTGAGGTATCAACTTTGTCCTGTTGTAAACTTGTAGAAATCTGACATAAGATGAGGAGAGTACAGGGAGCGACTAATAATTTCCCTAACAGTGGAATGAGACATTATCTTATATGATGGGACTCATTTACGGATATGGTCTCTTACCTGTAAATATGTAAAAAAAATTATTTTTGGGGAGTCCATACTTGTCAACTAATTGTTGGAAGGAAGCAAAAACACCCTCAACGTAGAGATCCAAAAAAGTCTTAATACCAGCTCTTTCCCATATATTAAAAGCATAATCTAAAGTGGACGGAGGGAATGAGGGATTTCCGACGATTGGCATCAGTGGATATAAGAAACTCAAATCAACAAGCTTACCTATCTGTTTCCAGATGTCCACTGTTGCACGAATTAGTACATTATTATTACATTTGGAGCTGTGTACTCTAGATGGCGCCATTAGGATGGATACAGGTCGGTATGGATAACTGTCCTCACTTTCAAGTACGAGCCATTTAGGAGAATATTGGAAGGAGTGAAAATAAAACATTATCACTCTGGCATTTGCTACATAGTAATATCGGATAAAGTCAGGTAGAGACAGACCCCCCTCAATTTTTGGTTTACATAAATGATTCTTTTTAATCCGATGTTTTTTATTATTCCACAAAAAGGGGTTAATAATAGAATCTATTTGTTTAAAGAAATTCTTATTTAAATAAACTGGCAAATTTTGGAAAAGATAAAGTAACTGAGGAAGACTAATCATTTTAATTGCATTTACTCTACCAATAAGTGAGAGAGGGAGCGTTTGCCAAAACTTCAGACATGACTGAAGTTTATTAAGAAAAGGGGGGAAATTTGCTTTATATAAATTCTTATATTATATTTTTGAGTGACCTTTATGCCTAAGTAAGTAAATTCATTAGTTGTCTTAAAGGGCAATAACTCAAGGAAGGTTGGGTCTTGCAGCCTGATGGGCATGAGTTCACTCTTACTCCAATTAATACAGTATCCAGAGAGACTACCGAAGAATGTGATCAAATCAAGAATATGAGGAATGCTCAACTCTGGTTTCTTAATATATAACAAAACGTCATCTGCATATAACGAAATTCTATTTTGCGTCCCGTCTGTGTCATAGCCATGGATCAGAGAGTCAGATTGTATCGTCTCTGCTAATGGCTCTATTGCAAGAGTAAACAGAAAAGGAGAGAGGACGCAGCCCTGTTTTGTGCCTCTGTAGAGTGCAAATTCAGGTGATATGGTTTGATTTGTAAATATTCTGGCTTTAGGACATTTATAAAGCAATTTCACATATTTAACAAAAATTTCTCCTATGTTGAATTTATGTAATACTGAAAATAAATAATTCCATTCAACTTGATCAAAAGCTTTTTCAGCATCAAGGGCAAGAACCACTAAATCATCATCTGGAAAACGAGTTGAATACATAATATTAAATAAACGTATGAGATTAAAAAAAGATTATCTATTGGGGATAAAACCTGTTTGATCAGGATGAATGATCTTACCAATTACTTTATTTAGTTGAAGGGCTAATATTTTAGCTAACAATCGATTATCAAGGTTAAGCAAAGATAGTGGTCTATATGAACCCACTTCATGAGGGTCTTTATCTTTTTTGGGGATTACTGTTATGACAGCATCATACATTGTTTGAGGTAAGTCATTCGTCTCCAGTGCACTTGTAAACAAACGGTGAAGATGGGGGAGAAGGGTTGTAGACATTTTTTTGTAATACTCTGCAGTAAAACCATCCGGTCCAGGAGCTTTGCCACTTTTTAGACCATTAACTGCTATTAATATTTCTTCTTCCGAGATATCTTTATTTAAGAGGTCACTATCTTGTTGACTTAAAGAGGGGAGGTCACAGTTTTTTAGAAAATCTTGTATTTTTGCAATATTGTTGCCTGTTCTGGAGGGGTATAACTCTTCGTAAAATTGGAGGAACCTGTTATTAATTTCAATAGGATTAGAAAGCGTTTTTCCAGTCTTACATTTGATGCTATGTATTGCATGATCGCTCTCCATTTTTCTTAGCTGTCTGGCAAGTAGTCCATGCGGTTTCTCGCCATACTCAAAAAATTGCTGTTTCATGTTCAAGAGATGTCTATTTACATTAGAGGTTATGATTTTATTATATCCATATTTTAATAGTAAAATCTTCTGATATAATTCCCTAGAGGGATTCTGCATGTTTTCTTTGTCTAATGTCTCGATTTGTTGCTCTAATATAATTAGTTTATTTTTGTTTGTTTTATTCTTAAAGGCTTCAGTAGAGATTATATATCCTCTCAGGACTGCCTTATGCGTATCCCATAACAGAGAGGGAGATGTTTCTGGGCTTTGATTGGACTCATAAAAAAATTTAATTTGATTCTCTAAATCAGCACAGAACACGGGGTCTTTAAGGAGTAAAGGGTTAAGGCACCATCTATAATGTTTTGTAGTAGTATCTTCTAGATTAACTGTAAACGATAGGGCAGCATGATCTGAAATTACAATATTATGATATTTTACACTCTATACATTTGGAAGCAATTTGGCATCTAAAAAAAAAAAAAAATCTATCCTACTATAACAGTTATGTACTGGCGAAAAAAAAAGGAGTATTCTCGTCCTGTAGGGTTTAGAACTCTCCAGATATGCACCAGATTGGTGTTGATGGCAAAGGTTTTAAGCAGCTCCACTGTGTTGGACTTTCTAAAATTTAGCTGTGAAGATTTATCTAGATAGGGATCCAGGACACAATTAAAATCCCCACCTAAGATAAGATTAGTTTGTGGTGTGGAAGCTGGTATGAGGGAAAATATTTTATTATAGAAACTAGGATTATCAAAGTCAGGGCCGTATACAGTCAGCATAGTTACAGGAGTGGAGTATAATTCGCCTGTAACTAAAATAAATCTCCCTTGGTTGTCTGTGATTGTGTCTATGTGTTTAAAGGGGACATTCTTCTTAAATAAAAGTGCTACACCTCTTGCTTTAGTTGAAAATGATGAATGGTATGCTTGACCTATCCATCTGGCTCTCAGTCTGGTATGGGCAACCTCTTTAAGATGAGTTTCCTGTAGGAATATAACATTGGCTTTTATAGATCTTAAATATGGAAATATCTTTCCTCTTTTAACAGGATTATTTAATCCTTTCACATTCAGAGAGGTAAAGGTTACACCTGCAGGATCACTTTTAACATTAGTACTACTTGTAATGATTGAAATTAATATTATTCTGCATCTCTGTTTGTATAAAGTAACTATCTGAAACTGCATAGGATCTCTCTCCCAACCCCAAAACACCCCACCCACAAAATAGACATAAAGAAAGAAATACACATAACATGTCTAGTCGAAAAGATACGACCACCTGCAAAGGGTGTCAAACTAATATAACAGGACTATTACCACTATTGCAGTAATTGACACTGTCTATTTAAAAAGTAAATAAACCAAAACCGTAGGGCCCCCACAAAACTGTACATTATTTAGGTGACCCCTACTCAGCAAGTTGTTTATGCAACAATCCTTTATGCATTATTTTTCATTTTACATTATGGCCACTTAACGTTATGTAACTTATTTTCTGAGCAAAATTAAGAATAGTGGCATAGTCCTACCCTAAATCATGTAGGTTTCTTAATGTTCTTCTGCACAAAGTCCATCGCTTCTTCAGCATCAATGAAGCTTCTTTCCATTTGGCCGGGGAAGGTGATTCTTCGCCTGGCTGGAAACACGAGTCCATATTTCACCCCAGGAGTATCGCGCAACAGGGGTCTGACCTCCGTGAATGCTGCACGCTTCTTGGAGACCACTGAGGTGTAGTCCGGGAAGACATGCAGCCGTTGTCCTCGGTGTGTCAGTCGGTCCTTCTCACGGGCGCGTTGTAGGATAGCCATGCAGTGATGGTAATGGCACTTAACCGTGATAGGTCTCGGCGGCTCGTTAGATTTGGGTCGGCTCTGTGGAGCACGATGAACTTGATCTGGTAGTGGCTTGCTGTCTAGATCCATCATATCTTTCAGAAGTTCACTCACAAAGTCTCTGGGCCGTTGTCCCTCCTGTCCCTCTGGTAAACCAATGATGCGCAAGTTTTTTCTGTGTGAGTGTCCTTCTAAAGAGTCACATTTATCCTCAAGGGATTTAACTAGTGTTGAGAGACGTTTTATTTCCTTATCAAATTGTGTTGTAAGTTCGGCTGTGCGTGTAGCCTCGGTCTTTCACGGTGGAGCCTTGTGTGTCCATTGTGGCTTGCAATGAAGCTAGAGCAGACTGAGTTTCGGCTTGGTGTGCCATAAACTCTGTCCGCAGTGCAGTGGACATCTCCGAGATTCGGACATTGATGGTGGTGCAGATGTCTTGTTTAATAGGGTTAATGTCCTCTTTAGGGAAGAAATAGCATTGAGGATATTTTGGTTACTAATCGGATTTGCAATGCAAAATGGCGGTAGCTGATCCTCGTGTTGGTTATCTTTGTTTCCAGCTTGCATATTTGGCATTTTAGTCGGTTGTTACTTCATCTTTCTTAGCGGCTGTCTTCACAAGGCTTTTAACCACATATGCAATGAAGAAAGTTTATGTTCAATGATGACTGGAGCAATTTAATCATGGTAGCGTGGGAGTCCAAATGGAGTGCGACCTACTCCTTCAACATCCGGTGGTGACTGTTCCATTATTCTATAAATCTTTCATAAAATAAATGAAAGAACTTTTCAGGCTACTGTCCGGTTCTGCCTTCCAGCTGTTGCTGCTTGTTCTCGCGAGATTTCAGGCACGGTATGAGATCGCTACTTGTTCTTCCAATATTTCGGCCGCGCTTTGGAAAGCAGAGCTAAATGGTAAACAAACATGGCACCACACTGGTAAGGTAAGACAACACGTTTACATGTCGTTTTCTATATGTTCTCTGACATTTATCCTACCAATATGAGGCCGGCTTTGTGGAAAAAAAGCTTGTTTAGTGGACTAACTTTGCACTTGAAGTATGCCCTTTCACTTACGTTTTAACAGGTCTGATGCTACTATGCGCCCCGTCTGTATCTAGGCTAACGGCTAACATGCCAACTATTATTTTTATGTCACTAGTCACTTGAAACAAATTTAGGACAATAGGAGACAGGTTGAAATAAACCAAAATTTCCCTTTAACACTACACTAACAGGTGAAGCAGTTACGGATAATGAATGGTGAGTGAATAAATGAACTATTCAGTGTCTGTGCAACTATGCAATTTCTCCATAGACTCTCACATATCTCTTGGCACAGAGAATGCTTTTGTAATTGACATGCACTAAAATTGAAACCTTTCCTTCCTTAACTGCATAATCTCCCCCTATGACCAGTACCCAATGGCTCTGTTACAGACTAATACAACACATTCTCACTCTGTCAGCACATACTGACATTTGGTCATGGACTATCCACATCAACATATGACATGCAAGTTACCCTGGGTGCGTTTGTTGTTGACGTCCTGGAAGGCCATGTCAACTTAAGCCTGTAACATGCATTGTCTATTTTCAAAATACACTTAAGTTTTCACAGTAAATGTACAGTTTGCATACAGTCTCTTTCAAAATAAATGCAGTGGTTGTTGGACCCATCCACCACAACTCCCGCCCACCCTTCTTGGACTTTCGCCCCCTTACCCCCAATTTCCACATTGTCAGCAGCGCGCAGCGCAGCAACGTGGATCTGGAGTGACCGAATGACCGACCTCGCCTACTGGATGCGTTTGTGGAGTGTCGCACAGTGTAGCGGAGCCACAAGCTCACATGGGAACTGCGAGATCACGCGATAAAAAGCAATTGATAAAGTGTGAGCCAGACCAAAACAATAGTTCATTCAGAAGGAGAAAGAGAGAAAACAAGTTCAACTTGAGATTGCCTTGCTGTTCACATCAACATTACTTCACGATTTTAAAAAATTGAGAGTTTACAATCCGTAGTCCATGCATTGTGTTGTATTTTGAAATTTACCGGATGCGGTGCGCGTTCCGTTTCTGGTTTGGTGCGATCTGAGGTACGTGGCTTGACGTGAAATGGAAGTGTAGTCGCTGAAAAATAGACCTGGAGCATATCTCCTACGAAGCAGAGCTGCGTGCAGCTTCTGGGACGCTCCAGAGACGCTGCGCATCGCTCGCTGTGGAAATACAGCTATTCACTAGAATGGGAGCGTATTTGCTACATAGTGCGCTACGCTGCGCTGTGCGCCACTGACAGAGTATGTGGAAATTGGGGGTTACGCTACATTGTTGCTTGCCATTTTTTCCCCTAATGCTGCTGGATACCATTAAAAAATAACAGTGACCAGCTGTGTATCATGCCGCTGTGAAAGGACATCTTTTTTTTTTTTTGTCAGTGTCTGATGTTGGAGGTCACTGACCAAGCACCGGTATTCGATGATTTTGAAGTGAGACTGGGTTGATTAATATCACAACATTATCCAAAATGTAAAAATATAAAATCATGTTATAAGTGGTAGAGGGCAGTATTGCAATGTAAGTACATTTAGTCAATATCTGTAAATCTACTTAAGTACAAATTTGAGTTACTAGTACTTTACTCTGGTATTTCTATTTTATGCTTAATAGTTCTACTCTACTACATCTCAGAGCTAAATATTGTTCTTTTTACTTGACTAAATTTGTCTGACAGCTTTAGTTACTTTTCAGATTACAGTTTTTTATCGGGAAAATGTATTGCCACAAAGCTGAAAACGGCAATTTTTCTGACGCCATGAAAAGTTGACTTTTCAGAGATACGTGGTTCTTGCAGGACAGCCACGCTACAAACATATGATGATCTTATAGAATATGGTGCATTGTTGTAGCTTAAACTACCCAACATTATACAGCATACAGAAGTTTGAAAGCGAGCAACTTTAAACATCTGCAACAGTAAAATGCAATACAGACATTAAAGCAGCTTTAATATGAATTCAGCCGACAGATTGAACAGGAAAACACTGACTGGAAACTTTTAACAGCACAGTGACTACTTTTAGTTTACATATTTTAAGTAAAGTCTGCTGATTAAAACATATTCTTACTGAAGTATTTTAAATGTAGATCTTTCAATTGTAGCGGAGTTGATTTTTACAGTGTGGCATAGGTACTTTTACTTAAGTAAAGGATTTGAATACTTCTTGACCTCTGGTAGAGGCAGAGCAAGAGAGCGAACAGCATTTACAAGGTAACCATTACAAACTAATCCCACCATGTAGCTGGCTGGCCAGCCTGACAGATATGAGTCTATGGAAAAAGATGAATGTGTTTAGTCCCTGAGGACACTGGAATGGCTGGCATGTTGCTTCTGTTAGACTGCTATTAGCTGCATCATTAACTTGCTCCACATGATTTTGAGCCCATGTTAAGTTAACTGGCCTAACTGGCTATAAATTATATGAGTTAATGATCTAAAAATACAGCTGTAAAGAAAGCTTATTATTAGTTACATTGTATTGTGAAGTCCCAGCACATCAAACTTCTAAAACAAGCTGTGCCAATATAGCTGAATGTTTCCTGTAAAACAGTGTTTTTTGATTAGCTCCGCATGGTTTGGACCTTGTGTGCACTACTATCATATGAATGAGAAGCACATGATAAACTTTTCTGTCCACTGACGGCACCACCATGATGTAGGCCTACATAAGTGCAAAAGTGTAAAAATCTTGTAATCATGTATCATATATCTGCATTTATCAAAATCGATAAGATTTTAACTAACCTGTTAACTAATCATGGTTTCTCTATGAATCCAATCATCTGACGATGGATGAATTTCTGAGGCATTATTTGAGAGGCATTATTTGAACTTTAAATGCTTACAATGATGCTAAATGGCCTTACTGCACAGCACCGTGCTATCTTTGATGTGGCTCTGAGTTTTGTCCTTCTTTATTACCCTGACCTACAGCAAGCTTTTAGCTTGTTTCTGCTGCATTACATCACTGCAGCCCACTCTAAATGAACCTCTCCAAACCCCCGCACAACACAAGAAAGGAAAATAAAGGAAGTGTTCTGGCCCTCTTCAACATGTCCTCATGGAACTTTTCACTCAGCTCTCACTATGCTGGCCAGTCACTTTACAAATGCAGGAGGAAAATCTGCTGCCTTTCTGCAGTGTTCAGAGTGTGTTCACTAAAGTCTCCTCACCTCCATGATGACTTCAGAGACCACAGAGAGGTGAGGGAGGATGGAGAATAAGCAGGAAATGACACTGAAAGAGGAGACCAGTTTACTTGTTTATGTAGTCAAGCTGGCAAGTTCTTTTCCAACCTGATGAAAATATAATAAATCAAGTCTCAGTATAGAAACCTGCTGTAACTGACCTAACCTGCAGAAAGCTATGGGTGACCATTATATATTCTGCTACAGTCTAAGCACTGCACTACGTACATGTTATTTATCAAAGAGCATCTCTGCTTTATGCTCTATGAATACTACCAAAATAAAGTGATATCTAAATACAAAATAAAATGTGTTTTAACTGACATGTTATGCTTTTAGCAACAGGAAGCTTTGTGTCGACAAGTTGATTCTGTAGTGGGACTGAAACTAAAACTGAAGTCTAAAGCTGTGGAACTCCTCTCTCTTCTGATCCTCATACACAAACCTCCTCTCCTCTGCATTCCTGGAGACCACGTCATACTGAGAAAAAGTATGTAGTTAAATTACAGTTATTAATCACAATGTTGGTGATTACAAAGGGGTTACATTCAAATATATTCTTTCTGGACAGCTTCTAATGGAAACAAGATGGCGCTGACCAAGGGCAACACGCTACAAGCCTCTATCTCTATGTATTTCGCAGTCATTTACGACTGCCAGACTCAGGGCTCAGACCTCCTTGCCCGAAGGATTTTACCCCCAGACAGTCAGACTACTGAACAGTAGCATTTAAAGGAATACACCGACGATTTGGGAGTTATGCCCTTTCTCTATCATTTTCATATTGAGACAACATGATCGATATCATTTTTGTGTCTGTACGTCCAGTGGCTGGGTCTCAGTGGTTAGCACTGCGGCTTAGCTTAGTGAATACAATTAAAGTCTATACGGGGTCAGTAGCCTACTCGTAAAAGTGAACAAATAAACGTTACAGAAACCCTGAAGCTGGCATTTCTGCACAGGCATTTAAAACAAACGTGTTTAAACATTAATTCCAAAAACGAGAGTCCTTTTTAGTCGTTTTAGAAGAAGTTTATACACAGAAGTATAGTGTGTTTACGTCCTGCACGGAGGGATACACCAGTGAGCAGGCACAGGCACAGACATAGCCTGTAAACAAAACTCAGTTGTTTATTCAGCCTAACAATATCTCCCGGACTATAGTATAGTAGAGCCATACCTGTTTGAGCCGGAATATGAGGAACTCCAGGTGTTGGATGCTGAGCGGGCAAGAAGAGAGGCTGAATCCTCCGAGGCACCGGAACAGCAAGGGGCCGACAGGAGACGGAGGTCAGGGGAGGATTGGTGGTGTAGCTGTGGGGCTTGCCAACCTATGCCTACGGAGGTGGAATTATTTTGCTGCACAGAATGGGATTCGGTGCTACCATCATTGGGGAGGCTAGAGATATATCATCATCATCAGGAGGAAAACCGCCATAGAGAGTGCATCACAAGGAGTGAAAACTTTGCAGCAATCACAAATCCTGGCGTGACTGAAACATTCATGTTCCTAAGATAAACTGGAAAAAACGCCCCAGGCCTGCAGGAGCTGATGGACAGCTTTCAGTTGAGTGAGTAATATTGCTCAGGGTTTCCTCCAGGATTTTTTTAAACTGTGGGGGAGGGCTCCGGAGATGACGGGTGGGGACGGGGGTATTGATGTGAAATTATGACAACTTAAAACTGAATGTTTTTATAAATACAATATTTGTTCACTACACAACTATATACACAACTGTAGCCTAATCTAATGGCACAGTTTGCAGCCTGGTTGAGAGCACTTTATTTTTCTTGATTTTTTGAAAAAGAGCTCAAAGGCTCTGTTATATGAGATGGCCCATTGATGCTGCCTGTTCCTCAGGTCTGTCCTCACCTACACATAAAAACAATTAAAAGTGTGTCGAATACTGTTGATCTTGAATGTGCTCTTAAACTGACCAGGTTGTCTGGAGGGGGGGCGTGGTAAACAGGTAGCAGGTGTCGCAAATTAATAAATGTCCCCCCCTTGACAGCGCCACTGCCATTGCCATGCCGTCACGCCGGATTTCCACTGGATGCGTGTCCGTTGCAGAACAGCAGTGCTGGTTATCCGCTGCGTGCTCCGCCGTCCGTCAATACCCACCGGCTGCGTTTGCTGTGCGGTGCGGTGCAGCTCCGCCGGAAGACATCTCGGTGCACTGCCATGATTAATATCTCCTCGTCCATGGAGTCAGTGGGGTGAAATGACGTCTGAAAACCTCTGACCTGTTGACTTCAGGCCTGCCTCTGCCCATTATGTCGTTTTTAAGGTGTAGTGCAGGGAAATATGATCCGCCATGAACACTGTGTATTTTATTTTGAAAATTAACCGGGTGTTTTATTGTGTTTCTGTGCACGACTTCCTGCCCCGCACGATCTGCTCTGTGCTGACTTGCTGCGTTGTGCTCCGGCGTCCGGCAAAAATAGAAGTCCTGCGTATCTGTTGCGGAGGGCTCCAGAGTGCCGGAGCTGAGACGGAGCCGGAACGCAGCACAGCCGCAGCCGGTGGAAACACACGTTGACTAGAATTGAATCCTTTCGGCTCCGCTGCCATGCCGGAGTGGAGACGCAACCAACACGCATCTGGTGGAAATTGGCCGTCAGCCTTCAGTGTCCATGTTCGTATCCTTAAAAAAAATGTCGGGTTTAAACCAGGCTCGGGCTCATAATTACAGTTAGAGGGATGGGCCAGGCCTGCCGGATTTTCCATCCATATTACACAAAGTGATGAGAAGTTAAGTTTCACCGAGTCCCTGTCTTAGTCTGGCACTGTGTAAGAGGGCTGCCTCTCCAGTAGCTCTCCAGTTTTAGCTCTTTTTAAACTCTTTTTTCCTATCTTTGCTACCTTTCTGCTCTTCTCACGAAGACATTGTGTGTTTTATACATATCCCATGGATATTTTTAACTTTCCAATGCCACCAGGAGCCAGTTTTCTCACTTATTCAAGAGAGGAACTACTGGCTCTGAAAACAAAGGGACGAGCCAGGATACGACACCCCATCCCGGCAGAGTTGAGGAGGAGACCCAGGGGCTGCAAGGCCGGGGCTAAGCTAAAGGCTAGGCTAGCGGACAATCGGAGGCGCTACAAACCATTGATTCCCTCCGTGATTTTGGGGAATGTGAATTCGCTGCCGAACAAGATCAACGAGCTGTCCGCATTGAATAACCAACGGATTTACCATGAGAGCATGCAGGAAAAGCAAAGGTGGGGGACTCATCATGTATGTTAACAACCGCTGGTGTAACCCAGGACATATCTCCGTAAAGATGGTCTCGTGTTGCTGGGACCTCGAGCTACTAGCCGTTAGCCTGCGGCCATATTATCTGCCAAGGGAGCTTAGTCACGTGATCACCATCTGTGTTTACATCCCTCCGAGAGCGGACGCAGCCACTGTATGTGAGAAGATTCACTCCGTCACAGCAAGGCTGCAGACACAGCACCCTGAGGCATTTATGATCATTTCTGGGGATTTTAATCATGCAACTTTGGACTCTACTTTGGCTGCTTTCCACCAGGTTGTGGACTGTCCAACAAGAAACAACAGGACAATCGACTTGCTGTATGTTAATGTGAGGGATGCATACAGAGTCACACCCCTCCCCCCTCTAGGGAGGTCTGACCACAACCTGGTCCACCCACAGCCACAGTACACCCCCCTGGTCCAAAGGCAGCTGGTAACCACTCGCTCCATCAAGAGGTGGTCCCCTGAAATGGAAGGTGCCCTGAGAGACTGCTACAACACCACGGTCTGGTCTGGGATGAGCTGATCAACCCGCACGGTGAGGACATAGAGGGGCTGACACACTGTCTGACGGATTACCTTAACTTCTGTGCAGATGTGGTCTCCCCTACCAGGACTGTCTGCTGTTACCCTAATAACAAACCATGGGTAACGCAGGAAGTCAAAGCTGTCCTCAACAGGAAGAAGGCCGCCTTCAGGAACAGAGACAAGGAGGCGATGAAGGTGAGGTGAAACCCTGCGTGAGGGAAACAAAGGACAGCTACAGGAGAAAGGTGGAGCAGAAGCTGAAATCAACAACATGAGTGAAGTCTGGGAAGGTGTGAAAACCATCACAGGCCATAACACAAAGACCAGAGTCGTAGGGGGGGACAATGGAGAAGGCGAACGAACTTAACAACTTCTTCAACCAGTTCAACCAGCCCATGCCCCCACTGCAGCCATCTCTCCTTCTTCCCTCAGCACACCTCCCCCCAGACATCACAGCAGCACCCCCCTCCTCCCCCTCCCCCACCTCAACACAACCTCCTCCATACATCACTGTGGACCAGGTCAGAGGACAGCTGAGGAAGCTTCACCCCAGGAAAGCAGCAGGCCCGGACAAGGTGTGTCCCCGACTACTGAAGACCTGCGCTGCTGAACTGGAAGAACCGCTACAGTGTACCTTCAACCTTAGCCTGCAGCTAGGGAGAGTGCCCACCCTCTGGAAGACATCCTGCATCGTTCCAGTTCCTAAGAAGAACCGGCCCAGCGAGCTGAATGACTTCCGACCAGTGGCACTCACTTCACACCTGATGAAGAAGTTGGAGCGGCTCTTCCTCAGCCTCCTCAGACCCCAGGTGGAACACGCCCAGGACTGTCTGCAGTTTGCATACCGGGCAGGTGTTGGTGTGGAGGATGCCATCCTCCACCTGCTACACCGAGCCCACTCACACCTGGATAAGGGAAGCGGTATGGTGAGGATTCTCTTCCTGGACTTATCGAGCGCCTTTAACACTTGTGCTTCAGGACAAACTGAACAGGATACGAGTGGACCCCTGCCTGGTCACTTGGATCTCCAGCTGCCTCACCGACAGGCGGCAGTACGTCAGGCTGAGGGACACCACGTCTGACACTGTGATCAGTAGCACCAGAGCACCCCCAGGGCACGGTGCTGGCCCCACTTCTCTTCACCCTGTACACCTCGGACTTCTGCTACAACTCTGAGCTGTGTCACATCCAGAAGTTTGCCGATAACACAGCCATCGTTGGATGCATCAGGGACAACAGAGAGGAGGAGTACAGGAGCCTAGTGAGGGACTTTGCTGTCTGGTGCCACACAAACCATCTACAGCTCAACACCTCGAAGACAAAGGAGCTGGTCATTGACTTTGGGAAGTCCAGACCAAGACCGCGACCAGTTCTGATCGAGGGAGTTGAGGTGGAGGCTGTGGATTCCTACTAGGAATTACTTAATTATTCTCTGTATATATCATATCTGTATCATATATCTTATATTTATATTTTACAAATTGTTTTTACTTTTTTTTTTACGTTTTGATACCCTGTGTGCTCTTTACCCTGTGTGCTGCTATCCAATGCTGCTGGAATTTTAATTTCCCTGAGGGAGTCTTCCCAAGGGATTAATAAAGTTCTATCTAATCTAATCTAATCTAATCTAATCTTTAAAAACAAAGCTAAGGAGCTATGAGAGCACGGGAAAGTTCAGTGCTGTTTGCTCAGATGATGACAGTGTGATGAACGTGACAGGAAGAGACAGCGGGAGCATTAATGTTAACATTAGGGTCATTTTCACAGGCTTTAACAAAAGATGAATCAAACTTAACCTTGCTTAGGTAGGCTACCTTTCTCTCACCCTTTTCTCTCCCTCTACTTCGGACTGTAGTCTCTTTGCCTCCCCTCCACTCTTGAGCGTACCGCAGTACAGCCAGACAGGCAGGTGATGACTCAGTTTTTCAAAATAAAGTTAATTGCAGCATAGTGTCACATAACATTTCAATATTTAAAACTCTGATTATGGTAAGCATATGTGCGCAAATATAGACATATATATATATATATATATATATATACACAGTACAGGCCAAAAGTCACACACCTTCTCATTCAATGCGTTTTCTTTATTTTCATGACTATTTACATTGTAGATTCTCACTGAAGGCATCAAAACTATGAATGAACACATGTGGAGTTATGTACTTAACAAAAAAAGGTGAAATAACTGAAAACATGTTTTATATTCTAGTTTCTTCAAAATAGCCACCCTTTGCTCTGATTACTGCTTTGCACACTCTCGGCATTCTCTCGATAAGCTTCAGGAGGTAGTCACCTGAAATGGTTATGAAATTTGATCATGAGTTAATGAAGAACTGACCATTAACTAATAGTTAGTTCCTCATTAGTTCCTCAGTAACTACTCCTCTGAAATTTGATCAGGGGTTCCTGAAGAACTGACCATTAACTAATAGTTAGTTCATCATTAGTTCCTCATTAACTACTCTAATTTTGTGTACCTTAGTTCCTCAGTAACTACTCATTAGTTCCTCATTAGTTCCTCAGTAACTACTCTAATTTTGTATACCTTAGTTCCTCAGTAACTACTCAATTGTTCCTCATTAGTTCCTCATTCATTCCCCATTAGTTCCTCAGTAACTACTCTAATTTTGTGTACTTTATCTTAAAGTGTTACCTCATTCTGTTGCGCTGCATCCTTTCACCCTGCAGGAATGCCTTGTTTTGTTAAAGCCTATTTCCAGACATTTTTTTCATCTTTACTGCCCAGTTTATAAACTAATCTGATGTAATAAGTTAAGTTACTTTGATGAAATGATTGAAGGGTTGAGAGACAGCCAGGGTATAATGTATTTCTGAAGGAGAAGACTCTTTGTGAGACGCCTCTGTTCACAACTGGATAGACTAACGACGGCTGTGGCTCAGAGGTAGATCAACTGTTCGATCCCCAGCTCCTCCAGTCTGCATGTAGAAGTATCCTTGAGCAAGACACTGAAGCCGAAATTGCTCCAGATGATGTTTCGATCGGTATATGAGTGTGTTAAAAACTGAGTAGCAGGTGGCACCTTGTAAGGTAACCTCAGCCACCAGTGTATGAACGTGTGTTTGAATGGGTGACTGTGACTCGTGTAAAAAGCGCTTTGAGTGGTAGGATGACTAGAAAGACGCTATAAAAGTGCAGGTCCATTTACAACCAATCAGAGCAATGAAACGTGTAACGTAGTGCTGTGAAGCACATGCAAGCTGGGATGTTGCTTGGTCTGTTTTCAAACAGAACAAAAATGGCACTCTGGTCACATACTGTTTCTCTTACAGTACAGTAAAATGTGTTTTTTTAAAACATTTGAGGTGGGGAAATGAACAATGCAGTGACAAAATCTTGATTCTGATTTGATCAGCACTGCCTAGTTTGACAGTCTGGTCTGAATTTAGTGAGCCTTGGACAGAGCAGAGACCCTGATGCTGCTTGATCATATCGAGCCCACCACCACTGCAGTCCGGTCAAAATGTGTGGCTCCCAAGAGAGGAGAAACAAGGGACTGTTATTCAACCAGCCACAACACCAAGGTCCTACATTATACACACTGATGAAGGACAAGTAAGGAGAAACCGCACACATAGAGTTCAAGGACTTGCGATTCCTTTATAGTAAAGTGGGGTGTAAGGGGGACAAGAGGACTGGGCAGAACAAAGGTAGGTATAGTCGCCTGCAACTGCGTGAAACATTGGTCATGGTTCTAATTCCCTGCCATGCCTTTCTTGGATTGCTGGTAGCCAGCCTCTAACTTTTGTTTGTAGCTGTGCTTGTCCAGTTGTAGTTCTCTTTTTTTGTCTCTGTGTGCCCATTCTAGCTGTTTCATCCTGGTTTCTTTAGGCTTTTTTCTTCTGAAGTATAAATTTCTTTAATCTGTTAGACACCCAAGGCTGATCATTAGGATAAACTAAAAAGGTCTTAGTGGGTATTACAAAGAAATACATACAGTCAGGCACTGCTATACCCTTCTTGTTAATATTAGGGTTATAAAGTCATTACGCTGTCATCGTTCTACACCTTGACAGCCATTCTTTGAGGCTCCCTCTCTGGCAACCTCTTATAGACAGGGCACAGACCACAGTGGTAACAGTGAGCAGAGTTCTCCCTGGACAGATGGAAATGTTGGAGGGAGACACACAGCAGCTCAGTGTCAAGGGTACACAGGTATTCTCTCACCACAACTCTCCAACACCACTTGTTCCTGATGAGGAGACAGATGCCAACTTGTGAGCCCAATGATGTTGGGGTCTCGGTCAGTCCTGAGTGCTGAGAAGCCTGAAGGCTCCACCTCAGTGGAATCAATGTCACTGTTCAGTCAAGTTTCAGTGATCGCTAACACAGAGGTGCTCCAATACTTGTGCAGGAAGTGGGTATTGGCCAACAGCTCATCATTCTTTTCTGTCAAGGTCTGCTTGTAGAGCTGGGAAGTAGGCGGGAGGAGTTTGTTTTCAAGCCTCTTAAGTCAGTGATGAATGCCACCCTAACATCCTCATTCTTGCTTTGTCTGTGTAGTGCTTCTCTTCCAGTTTGTTCTAAGACAGTTTGGTATCAAGTCTGCAACAGTTGACCTGTTGTGAGATATTTGATTGTCTAACAGCAGTACGTTCAGATGTCCGTATCTGATCACAAAGACTGGTATCACAGCCAATCAAGGAATTTTTTAACTGATCGGGATTGGCTATACTGAGGTCTATAGAGGATCCAGTCCAGTTTTTATATCAATTATCACACAAGTGTTTTTACTCACAAAGCTTTCATACAGATACATGGGGAGTGCAGTTATCCCCAACTCTCCTGCTGTCTTACTCTGCTCCACCCTGCTGAGCTACTGTGAGTGTGTGCAAGCAGGGGCAGAGTACTGCACGCGGAGGAACACTAAAGGCCATAAACAACAGCAAAAATGCAGTATGAGACTGTATGACTGTTTATTAATGTTTTTTGCACAAAATTATGAGCACTCGTTTCATTTCAGCTCAGTGTGAAAGTCTCTTGTGTTAATGGCTCATGGTGTTTCACTGTGGGTGGAGGTGAGATAGAAGTGCAGAACTGACGACAACTGCACTCACCACACCACTGCAAAGTGCAACAAAAGCGTGAAAAAGCAATGAGAGTATTTCATTCATGTAGCCAAATCCTTGCTAAAGATGTACAGACGATAAAAAAATCAGTGGAACACAGTTCATTCAGGTAACTCATGCAAAGGCTGAACAGAGGCAACAAACACTGGAGGACAGTCTCTTACAGGAACAAAGACATTCCCTCAAGACTGTAACAAGTTCAAAAAGATTAAAGGGAGGGTTTGCTATTTTTACCTGTTTACTTATTTTTTGATAAATAAATAATTAAATAATTAAACAATAAGGAATGACTTGGATGCAGGGATTTGTTTCCCTTAATTCACTACAGAGCTATTCAGTTCCCAAGCATAAAATTTGAATAACTTCAGTGTGCTTGAAGTGTGCACTGTGCAGCTGTATTACCTAGAAAAATAGAAGTATCAGATAAGGACTCAGTATCAGCAGATACTCAATATTAAGTGACTCAGCTTGAGATCAGGGTCAAAAACACTTGGTCAGGACATTTCTAGCAGTAGGGTTTCTCTGCTGCTCAGGGTTTCACAGTCTGTGCCGCCAGCAACATAGCTGTGGTTGCCTCTTTGGGCAAAATACATTTAAAATCACTGTAAACAGTCCAATCATGTACCATATAGAAAAATACATAAATGCTTCTTCAGTGCAGGCAATGTTCGACAAAAATGTATCTTTGCTAAGGTAGGAAAGAGTCAAGATCCTCTAGCTCTGATAAGAAAATGAACAAAATGTATCATACAGTCATTTAAATAATGACTTATGTAATAATGTTTGTCTCCTCAAACTTTTTGTCCAATTTTTGTTATATGCTACAACTGATGGATAATTGTAACTTCACCAATGATTACGGAAAAGCTACATACGATTAACTGTCCTGACTTTTTCAGTGTATGTGACATCAGTGTGATGCTGTCTGGAAACATTTTAGTGTCCTAACAAAAACCTTATAAAATGTATTTTATTCTAATTATCCAAATAAAAATGATTAAGTAATTCAAATAAACACCTGGCATTCAAAAAAGGGCAAACCACTGGGAGACTATTGCATCAGTGTAGTTCTACAATGTGTGTCTTACCTGCCAGGTCTTCTTTAGAAGAAGCAATGCGAGGGGAACTGTTGCCAGGTTCAATCTTCAGAGACAGCCTAGAACACAAATTCTCTCTATCATACACACCAGCACATTGCTGCTTCCCAATTATAGGCTAGTAGCCAGCCCATAGAGCCCCATTGTGAACCTGGAAATGTTGAGTACACCAAAGTTTTATTGCAGAAATGTGAAGTATGGGTCCCCAGCATACAGAAACTGCTGGATGCTAATTTTCATATGTTGAGCAATTTGCATAATTAGCACAATTAGCATAATTAGCAGAATCATCCAGATTGACAATTGATTTTGCACTGTGTGACCAGTTTCTACAATATTGGAGTAGTTTAAGAGGTTTTAGAGGTTGCTGAATTCAATTCTGGCACTTTCAGACTTCAAAATGGTAATTCCATAACAAACTTGGATAAATTTAGACACATTTTGTATTAATTTCGAACAAAATTTTAGGTTATTTTCATGAGTAAACACAATAATCTTACATTTCAGAATCACAAGAGCTCTTGCTCTTTGACGTGAATGTTGATAACCTAATTTTGTTTACATTTCTTGAGGTCCGGTCATGTTTTTATGCAAATAAAATGCTAGCTGTTGCAGCTAACTGTTGTAGTTGTAATAAGTATGTTGTAAAGCAAGGAAGCATAGTCTAGTTTTAAAGTACTTGAAACATTTAAAAATGTATGGAAAACTTAATCATAAAGGGAGCAGTTTCACCAACTAGCATGTCTTCCTTAAAGTGGAACGCCAGCGTTATTGAACTCATATCCCTATCGAACAAGCTAATCACAAACAACCAAAACGTTAAGGAATGAGAATATTTGGTACAACATAACTTAATTTGTGCGCTTGGCAGTAGAGCTAACCTAACAGGCCATTTTTGCAGTTTCGGTTTCGTTTCAAAAATGCCCGGTTCACTGCGCTTTAGCAGCTGGGTACAGAACTTGTGCTACGTATTACCAAATTTTCCCATTGCTGCACATTTCGGTTACTAGTAACAAGCTTGCACGATAGAGTTCAGTAACGCCGGCGTTCCGCTTTAACACTGGGAGGGAGGTTTACCTAGTGGAACAGGCCCTGGGTCGAACCTGCAACCACCCAACAACGGCAGTTGGGAATTGAGAGTGCTTATCTTAAAATCCCTGAATACATGTCTTCTTCTGGGTGAGGTTTACCAGTGTTCATATACCTACCTAGCCTCAGTTACGCCTTCTGTGACACTCACCCCCCTTAATCTCACTCTCATTTGGGTCACGGAACCAAAATATCAGCGGTCTTCTCATATAGTCTGCCTGCCCTGGGTTTCAAACCTGTGACCTCCCAGCAACACCAGATTGGTAATACCAATGCGCTACCTGCTGAGCTGACCCAGGCTCCCAACTCAGTAGTTAGCAAAGTTGGTTAAGTGAGTGAGGTATACCAACATACACTAGCGCAACTAGCATCCTAGCTGGCATCAGTTGGCATCCATTACACTAGACAGTATCCTAAAAGCCTGGATTGCTAGTCTAGGATGGCTAGTTTCCCAACACCTCTCTAAACAAGTTTTGACATTTTCAACCTGGGTGACCAATGTGGTTCCATTTTGGCCATGCATGCTCTTTCGGGATGTGATACCACCTCATATCCTGTTGGGAAGGGGAAGGTGCACTCAAGGCCATGACAGTTGTACCTGGTAAGCTTCTCCACTGTTTTGGAGGGGCAGAAGCCACAGATTTACAGATCACAAAAGCAACGAGGGCTTTCTTTCTGGCTCCGTACAATCAGAGGAACTCTGTAACCTTGGATGCAGCCTGGTATGAAATTTACTGAAAGCGCAAAAGGTCCCCAGCACTGAAGACGCTACCTCCTACAAAGCGCAATATGCGCCTTCATGGAAGATGTTCCATAGCTGGTCTGCTGCTATGGAAAGCAGCAGACCAGCCTGATCCACCGGCTGTGGATATCACCTTGTTTGGATGGGACAAGAAGATGGGCCTAAAGGAAGGAGAGGAACTGATTATGCCCACCCAGAATTCAAGTCCAGCTGCTCCTCCTGCTTTGTTAGATGTTGTCAGCTGTGGTTGCAAAGCTGGGTTGAAACCTTGCACATCAGCAAAGTGCAGCTGTGCAGCTGCAGGTCTGGCCTGTACCAGTTATTGTTCCTGCAAAGGTAATGACGGTATATGCTGCAACATACTCACACAACACCAAGAACACAAAGAGAGGGATGATGGGTCTGGAGAAGATGCGGTGTGGTGCGGAGGTGAGGCCCTCTTGGTTAGCCTTGCATCTGGCGGGCTCACCCGGGTTGCCCAGACTCTGTTTTAAGTCTTGCGTCTGGTGGAGTTTTAACTGGGTCCTCGTTGGATCTTGCGACTTGCGGACCAACCTGGGCAGCCCTTCTGCCATTCGGGCGTGCCCTAGCGACTTGCAGGGCCTGTCTTGTATGGCATGTATATAGTGTATATTTGTACATAGTTCATTGATCACACATGTTGATGGGCTTAGGTGATGTCATCTCATTGGGTGTCTTAAAGAGCTACCACATTAATACCCCATTAATATGTATCGTACAGTTGCAGGATCCAAGTTATGTCAAATACCCGCATTGCTTTTTCCACCAGAAATACATAACATTCAACCTAACAAAGATTCAAAGAAGCAATTTTGAATCTTCAAAAGTGTTGGAGGGGATTCAGCTTCACTACACCCTGAAAACAATGCATCAACATTCACAAGAGCACTCATGATTCTGAAATGTAAGATTATTGTGTTTACCATAAAAATAACCTAAAATTATGCCTGAAAGTAATCAAAATTTGCCTAAATACATCCAAATATATAATAAAATTAGCTCTTTGAAATCTGAAAATGCCAGAAATGAAATCAGCATCCTCTAAAATCTCTAAAACCACTCACATACTGTAGAAATTGGCCATACAGTGCAAAATATGTGGTCAAGCTTATAATGCTAATAATGCTAATTATGCAAATTGCTCAACATATGCAAATTAGCATCTGGCAGTTTCTGTATACTGGGGACCCATACTTCACATTTCTGCAATAAAACTTTGGTGTGCTCAACATTTCCGGGTTAGCCTAGTTGGCTACTAGACTATTAGCTGAAGTGTCCAGACATAAATCCATTAATCCATTACACACTCACAGCTGTGATATCAATTCCAGCAGTTTAATTACAGAAAATGATGCGGAACATACAAGTCTAAACTTTGTCCTTGATCAGCTAACAGTGTATATGAAGATTTCACATAAGTCCATTACCGACCTTTTTACAGCAGCTTCTATTTATTATTAATTTATATTATATTATTATTTTCTTTTATTAATATTTTTTTTTCTGGCGGTTGTTTGCCTCTGCAAACCAGTAAAGTTGTAGTTATAGTTTCAATCCATATCTGTGGAGTTAGTTTTATGCCACTTTAATCAAACAAATTTTCTTTAACATCAAACAAAACTAACTTGAGATAAAATAAAACTCACTTATGCAAAAAAAAAGTAATCTCAAAAGTAAAACTTACAACTACAGTACTAACTGATCCTATTGACGTAGGCTTACTATTTAACCACTTGATCACGTCTAACAATGAAAAATGGTGCAACACATCGTCATTTATTGCTTTTCACTGGTGCCTTCATCATGTTGGATGTAGTCAGTAACCTCACAGTGACTCTGGATTTAGCACTTCATTTACTGACAGAGCTGACAACAGCCTCTGGGGAGTCCCCTGCAAACATGTTCTGCAGAAAATATCCTCTCGTATTTCAACTTAAATTCAAGTGCTCATGGGGTGTCGATGGCTTGGTGGTGGAGCAGGCGCCCCATGTGCAGGGCTGTTGCCGCAGCGGCCTGGGTTCGAATTCGGCCTGTGGCCCTTTGCTGCATGTCACTCCCTCTCTCTCTCCCCCTTTCACACTTGTCTGTCCTGTCAATTAAAGGCTTAAAAATGCCCAAAAAATATCTTGAAAAAAAAATATTCAAGTGCTCAAGGCTGGAGAGGGTATTTCCTATCTGACTGATCTCAGTGTGTGCAGGTTAATGATGCCCTCTAAAAGGCTCTGGTCATTTTACAGCTCCCCAAGGGCTTTTTGACTCTCTCCGCTTGCACATTTTAGACCGCTGCAACATTAGAGAATTAGTCTCACAGGAGGAAGTTAAAAAGACCTCACAATTTTGATGACTAAACATCAGGAAAATTCTTCCTAAAAATTAGAGAAGACCATCTAAAATAAGAATTTCAATATATTATATCCATGGCCCAGGAAACTTTAATCAATATTTGTTAACACGAGCTCTTCTCTCTCAAAGTCAGAAACCAGAAAAGGAAGTCTCAAACTTGCGATGTCATAGGGTATAAAGTCTGGAGCTGCTCCGTAGTCAATGAATGAAGACGGATAATATGGACCCCAAGAATGTTTGTTTTATTTTATATATAAATGATCTTTCTATTGTAGTGTTCCCTGCTCTGAAACAGATAATGTACCTATATACTCAGAACATTCCCTTGAATGCTCTCAGTGTCATCTTGAACATAGCTCACCATTCATTGTCTATGGAGTAACTCAAAGCTTTACTTGACCAGATCATAAATGAGATGTTCATGTTTTTGGACTGTCTTAGACCACAAGAATAACATGTAGTTTGCACTCGTGGAGGCCAAAGTTTACAACTGCTGCTGGACTTTTATACCCTCTTTTATACCCTCTGGACCAAGTGGGGCCCTTTTAAACACAATGGGGGCACCATAAGCTCTTTTCAGAACAAAGATTGGTGACCAGATGAAACTATTTTAAATGTTGCAGAAAAAAGTTGCAGCGGTGTTAACTGGCTGGTCTGAACTGGACTCAAGTTTTAGAACATAAAGCATGTCACCTGTCTCCCCAGCCAATCAGCCTTTAGTGAAGTCCACTGGTCAAGTCAAATGACTGCAGATGGTGTGTTCGCCTGCTATGGCAGGTGCTTCATACCCACCCAGCCCGTCACGTCGGACGGTGGGTCACTGCTGCTGCTTCCTGCTTGCTGCATGTGCTTATGCCCTGCCCACACACACATATTCTCACTGACTGATTAATTGGCACTGGTTATTTATATTATTGTGGCGTATTTATTATCAATACAATCCATCTGATGCTCGTTTTGTCTCTGTTTTTCGATGTTTCATCACTACTACGAATGCAACTGTAGCCAGTATCTCACTATCACTATCCTCATTCATATTTTATTCATATTTTAAAATACATTATATCCCACTTGAACCTGCAGTCTGAAAACAGTAAGACTAAATAAATAGACCAAGTATAACCAGAGCCCCCAAATAATGCCCCACCCCAAACATCAAGTGCTAAATCCAAACTGTCATTAGCTGTGGCAGTCAGCCAAACCTATTTGCGAGCAGTGGATCTCAGATGCTGCCTGAGAAAGTCATCAGCCCCTGATGAATGAAATCCCTGTGGAGAAACAGAACCAGTTGCTGTGGTTTTTAATCCTGCTTCCTGTGCATTGACCCTGGTCAATTTCAAACCCACTTCCATGTTTGTTTGTGCTGGAGAAAAGCTTGTGTCGTGACCAAGGTGAACACTGAGATGAGACTTACTTGAAGTTGTCATCCTCTACAAACTTCTGGAGTTCCTCTATATAGCGAACTGATAACAGATACTTCTGGACATGTGGCAGAGTCACCAAGTAATCTGAAGAAAAAAGGTTAGAAGAGGTTACCTTAGATAAAAAAAACTCAAACTGACAGATCACATATAGTATGTGCAAGATTTGCTTGATCATTTTGACCAAGGGAAACAAAGAAGAATCTATATACAGATACCGACTCAGTGATAATAGCTCTGGATGTCCACTAAAATGATATACAGCCCTCATCACTTTGGTGAATTCAAATATCACTAAATGCAAAAGAGGGTTACACACCCACATCAGGATGCCATGTTTCTATGTTGAGCATAGGGGAAAATAATGCACAGATGTTTTGACTATACTTTCCTCAGTGTGCAGTTAAAAAAGAGCAAAAGACTGAGCAGAAAAAAAACTCAAACAGTGGAATATAAGATGCAGATAACAAAAAAGGAATTATTGTACATTGCTGGAATTCACGTATAAATGGGCAATCAGATATCTGTAAAACTGCTAACGTGAGGACAATACTCCTGCATCGATCTACTTAAAGGAAAAGTTCACCCCCAAATAAAAAACTTGTATTTTTCTTCTGACCTGTAGTGCTAATTATCAATCTAGATTGTTTTGGTGTGAGTAGCAGAGTTTTGGAGATATTATTTCAAGCCCTTTTAACATTTAATCAATAAGAATGACTAATAGCTATTTAGTGTTAGTTTAGCAAAAATGACATGTTACTTTGACATGTTGAAACGCAAAAATAAGATATTTGTAAGACAAATTTGACAATTTACAAATATATCTTTACATGTAGAAATAACATTTTGACTTTTCAAAACTGATTTACACATATCTTTAATTAAGGGACCAAAAAGCAAGAAAGCAAATGCTTTTGCTCTGATTCTTCTTCTTCTTATTTTTCTCTGCTAAAAGTCTTCCTGCAGCAAAAACTGTACAACAAAAACTTACCAAAATGGCAGGTTGTTTGCAAATTCCACCTGCTACTCAGCCATAAAAAAAATCACACCTATTGACATCATGATGTTGCTGTAACAATCAAGTTTATGTTTTCACAGTTATTTCAAGAAAGGCTTGGCTTTGAGGTAAAATTCTCTCACCATATAAATCTCTCAATTGTATCTGCATCTTTGCTCCAGTGGTCTTCTGCTCTAAAAATGTATGATTTTGCAACTTTTGCAAGTTTTCTCTAAATCATACTTTTGCAAACTCTTTGCAGACCACTAGTCCAATCCAAGCTCTGGCTCCAAAGCAGGTGACATTGAATCAAATTTAAAGCTGCTGGCTAAGGATAAACATAGATTCAGTAACATTGTTATTCACATCAGCGGTAATAACATCCGGTTACGCCAATCGGAGTTGTCAAAAATAAATGTCAAGTCGGTGTGTGAATATGCAAAAACAATGTCTGACTCTGTAGTTCTCTCTGGACCCCTTCCAAATCATCTTCCTCTACTATTATTATACAAATATGACTATAATTGTCACATATATATACTGCCATATACTAATATTTACTTATGACATATATGCTATTATTATTATTATTATCATTATTATTATTATTATTGTCATCATTATTATTACTACATAATTCTTGATCCTTTGCAACCTTCAAGATTTTACAGTCCATGCTGGCTTGGACTGGAATCACTGCTTGCAGTTATATCAATAATGACAAATTTACGCAAAAACAAAAGGGGTTCAGCCCTCTGGGCTTGAACAAGTAATGATATTAATAATAATAATAATGATAATAATAATACTATCAAATAACTCTAGCAAGCAAGTAACAAAGCTATTCCACTAGATAATGTAGATATTGTTATTTGTTTCATACCATAGTTACATGACATCTGCAAGTCGGAGATGACCCTCAGAAGGTTGTTCATCTGATTGGTCCGTTGCTCTGTCTCTATGATACTGTCTGATGCAGGATAGGCTGAGTCAATGTAGATCATGTCCAACAGGTATATTCCTAGAAGACATAACACAAGACAGCAAATCACTAACTAACTCCCAGCAATGACAATAGCTTTGCTTTGACAAAATTCCTACTTATGGAATGACATCCTGGCAAAAATAATTATTCAAATCAAACACACACATTAATTTCAGTGTAAGAATATTTGTCTTTTAGAGTAGTTTTGGCACTGCTTTGGAAGAAACAATCTGCAATTTTAGATTTTTTTATCTGCCTCATGTGCAAACATGCAGAGTTTGCATTTTGGTTCAAAGGAGGCTCCAAAGGAAGTCATTATCTGAGGATCATGAATACAAAGAAAATGTAAAGGAAATCTGGCCATTAGTTTTCTAGACACCATGTCATGAATGAAAACATCGATCAAGGAGAAATATTTAACCTGATGGTGGAGCAAGAAGATCTAGAATACCCATGCTAAATGTCTTGACAATCTGGACACTTGTTTTTTTTAAGATACAGTACATTTGTGTTGGATGGACAAACTGACATTGCCATCCTTACACAGTGAGGCTTCCAAAAATCCGCAACAAAACTTTCTATTAAGAAGGCATAAAGACTCAAAGTCCAGGCACTCAGGTCGGTTTGGAAAAATTAAAAAGCCTTTATTTAATGGGCTAGTGAGAGCAAACAAAGCAATTCAATTGCTTTGTTTGCTCTCTTGTCTTCATACACCCTGAGGAAGGCGCAAGCCGACACGCGTTGGTGTTTTTAATGACTCTTGCCCATTAAATAAAGGCTTTTTAATTTTTCCAAACCGACCTGAGTGCCTGAACTTTGATTCTTTATGCCTTCTGGATTTTTTAACCCTTCCATGAGCACCGGTGGTTTGGGGGACACCAGCAGCGCTCCTGTTATCCTTTTCTTCTGCATATAAAAACTTTCTATTAATTGGAAATTTCTGAATTAACAAATCAATGATTTTACTCATAGATTTGTATTTTTTACAGTACATCTGTAACACATTTTTAGGGGTTTCAAACCTGAAGGGCTGAAATAAACCCCTCTTGTTTTTCTATGAATTATTTTTTATCATCAGAAGTGTTTTCACATATTCCTGTGAGACAGTACTGTACATGTCAGACACATGTACACTAATGTTCACCAATGATTGGAAGTTGTGCAAATGCTGCCCAAGAAATATGACCCCAATCGACCTGAAAGGGGGCACTATAATTAAAGGTTAATTTAGAACAGTTATAACACCTACACTGTTTGCTGGATTTACTTGAAACTTGACAGTTTCAGTCCAGTCCAGCTCAATGTGCAATACAAAAAAGCCTCAATAACCATTAAGGTCCGCCTATTAGATTTTCCACCGTAGGTACCAATTTTCTATGGATCATTAGCTCATCACAAGGTATCAAAAACTTGTTGATATCTCATTGCATACTGAAGATACTGACCAATGAACTATAGAGTGGGCGTGGCTCAGCACATAAATGGACCTAACTCTATGACTGTTGTGCCAGTCATCACAACACCTGCAGTAAATGTCTACATATGTACTACCAACAAACCTTGAAAGTTCCATTCAAAATCACCACTGGGGGTGACAAATATAAAAAAGGGTGAGGCATAACACAGATTAGACAATAAATGAAAAACTGTTTGTCCAAAACAGAAACAAAACGTGCTTGATATTTTAGATAATAACGTTGAACCATGTGTATAAAATTATATTGAATAGGTCAGTCAGGGTCACCGCCACTCAATTTTGACGTTTTATGAAAAACACACTTTTGATATCTCCTTCCAAACAGTAGGTCTGATTCATGCCACATTTTTTGTGGATTACTTGGACTAAGTTTCTGAAAAGTTATCAAAATCTTGTTAATATCTCATTGTTTTTCAAAGATATTAAACAACAAACTTTGACAGGGTTCTGATCAATACATATATAGACTTACCTCCTCAACCCTTGAGCCAATCATTACGAAACTTGCAGGATATATACACATAAGTACCTAAAACAAACCCTGAAAGTTTTATTCAAAATCAACACTACGGTGATGCTGCAAATGCAAAATAAATGGATGTGACATGCCAAAAAATAGGACTATAATTCAGAAATTGTTTGTATAATCATTACAAAACTTTCAGGACATGTTCCTCTACAATGTTGAATGACAAGTGTAAAATTATTTTGAAACCACTCCCTAGGGAGTGCCACCAGTTCCATAAAGTGCATAAGCTTTAGACACAAAATTTGGCCGTTAATCAATGTCAGCTTGTCCAAACATCACCAAACTCATTTTTGTTTGTTTGTTTTTTTTAATTTAAACCACTAAAGCATGTCCCCAAAATGTTTCTGCACTTGATCAATAGAGGTGAACAGTGTTACCATAGAAGAGTTTGACCCAGCACAGATTTGGACATAAATGAATGAGAGTCTTTCTGATGGTTGCAAAGCCTGTTATTTATTTTTATGCAGGTGTTGTGATCCGTCAAAGGTCTTGATCCTTTACAGATTTCAGCTTAAAATGTTTCAAGCTGGCTTGAATCCTGGAATGGCCACTTGCGGTTATGGTTTCACTTAATATTGTGCTCATGGTCCATATTTCTAAATGTGTTTGTGTTTAATCCAGTGACTAAATAGTAAAGCTAAAATTATGCTTTTTCAGGCTGCTGCTCATTACTAAATGTTTACAGGTGCTGCTTGGACACATTCTCGTGTGTTACATGGATAGACGGGGGGTACAACACATTTCCATTAGAAGGCAGTGTCATGTTTAGCCAGCCACACTGTAAAGATACAGCGAAGAAATTATTAAACATAAATCAATTTCACCCCAGTGACAGTGTACAACCCCCCCCCCACTACATTGGTGAAACAAATGGGAAATAATTTGGATTTATCAACATAAATGGACAGGACAATGTTTTTCCTCTGCTCTTTTAGAAGGCTCCCTCTCAGAATAATCCAGCCCTGCTAAAATAACAGTGTGCCCTTTTTTACATTGTGCAGGACTGGGAAAATCGAATCCCCATAGAGATTTCATTCTCATCCACACAACAAATTGGTTATTTTCCAAAATGTCAGTGTTCCATTAAAGTCCAAGGATGAACATTAGTTATACTTCAGTGGTTGCAGACACCACAGGCAAGATTACACCGTGGGGCAGAAAGCTAGTAGCAGCCTCTATTATGAGAAGGGCTTTAAAATGTTTAAGCATCTTGATCTGGGTTGTATAAGGGATTAAATGGGTTGTGTTGACATATGGCAGTCCCTGAATTAACATTGCCTTACTGTTACAGATCACATGTTTCCAACACTTGAGTGTTAACCTCCACATTAACCAGCCCATGACATTAAGCATGGATTGGCCTCTTCCTGAGAGTCACTGCGCTTTCACTTCAGCACAGTCATGGCTTGATGGAAGCCTAACTCTTGTCAAAATCTCCCAATATGTATGTTTGCTTCTTCGTAGAATTTGACTGCCCAAAGGCAAATATACAAACACTAATGTAACAGTGCAGGTAATAAGAGTTTAATATTTGTTTTTCCTGGTGTACTACTGATTCATAATTCACCACCCAATGTATCACTCTCTCCTGCTGTGAAACATTATAGATAACCAGGCCTTGCATGGTCCATGTCCATGTGTTTGATACTTTTCAGACAGCACTCATGTTTATAATTAGTTTAGCATATTTTATCTCAGTTTGATGGTGTCTTATAGTGATGGTTTATATTCTAATGTTTCTTTTTGACTAGATGCAAGAAAATAAAGGCTACTGCGCTAGCTATGGAAAGTTCTTTTACCAGTGTTCCCATAACAGCCTAAAAACAGTTGAAATCACTCTGTTTTACATCAATGCTTTTTCTTTTGAACCATAAACAAAGGCTAGAACAGACAGAGGCAATGTTCGAGGCAATTCACACATACACTGATATTCAGACATGGAAGACATGGATTATTTTTTTCTTTTCTGAAAACATTAAGTGGATAGAGGAGCAGTATGGCTATCATAGGATATGAAAAATTGGGGCAGACATAATATTTTAACAGGGCTTTGGAAAAGACCAGAAAGAACATGGTGAGGAATGTGCATTCATAAAAGGACTCTCTGAGGAGCACACCCACACTGCACCTTTGAAGACCTTTGCTGTACGGTAAAACAGGGTTAAACAGATGAATTCATTAATGTCATTAGTGTATTTCCCTGGAAGATACCGTCCTATAGTCAGCCGTGTTTCCACTGACAACAAAATCTGTCTTTGTAGAAAAGGACAACCTGTCTGTTAAAAAAAAAAAATCACATGTATGGTATATATAACATGACTGTTGTGGAACTCAAAATGTTATCTGTACTATTAATAGTCTATATGCACATTGTCTGAGCCATTTTTATGTGTATTATTATTTGGTAACTGAACCCAGTGTGTATTTTATTTATGCCTTGGTTTATGTGTAATGGTTAGGTGAGAAATAGATTTTTTTCCATTTATTTTTGTAATTGTTCTTATTTTACCTGCGGACTTGGGATAATTAGGAAGGTGTCACATTTAGTCAACTCAGGAAGACACCAGCACACAGTTTTTCAATTGCTTTGTTTGTTTCATTTTTTTTGTTGTTATCTGTAAATATCAGAACACAATCACTTGTATTGTAAGACTGGATCATGGAAATCAACCTGCTACAATAAACATCTATTAAACACGGTAAATAATGCAAGTCATCATTCTGATCTGTTTATCATTTCACTTGCAAAGCGTGTTGAAATCTCTGCTGGCAATCGACATGGAAATAGAAGCCATAACACACATCATATAATATGTATATAATAATATGTATAATATTTTGTATGCAACAAAAGAAAACAAAGTTTATCAGTATATGATTCCTTAACTCTCCATACTAACATAGTTTTAAGCTAGCCTATATCCTTAAGCAACATAACAGAATTCATACCACCCCAAGATTTTCAGTGACCCCATCTGGCCACCCAAATGAAACATTCTGGAGTAGCCACTGCTTCTAAAAGCTTTTCATCAACAGTAACAACACTAAGATCTGCTGTGGTGAGAAAAACAAACACTTTTCTATGTCTTGCGAGGAGAAAAAATGCTTAAGAACTACGGAAGTGGCCTGCAAAATAGCAAACTCACCTCAGAAGATGCTTCTAGAAACCAGCTCTGGTGCTATGGAGGCAGCTAAGCAAATCTTGACAACAGCCAAATCTAAACTGTTGGCGCTCACAAGAATTGACACTTTAGACAAAATGGAATCAAAATCACACATCAATCAATCAATCAATCAATTTTATTTATACAGCCCAATATCACAAATCACAATTTGCCTCACAGGGCTTTACAGCATACGACATCCCTTTGTCCTTATGACCCTCGCGGCGGATAAGGAAAAACTCCCCAAAAAAACCCCTTTAACGGGGAAAAAAAAACGGTAGAAACCTCAGGAAGAGCAACTGAGGAGGGATCCCTCTTCCAGGACGGACAGACGTGCAATAGATGTCGTACAGAACAGATCAGCATAACAAATTAACAGTAATCCACATGACACAATGAGACAGAGAGAGAGAGAGAGAGAGAGAGAGAGAGAGAGAGAGAGAGAGATGCAGGTAATGACAGTAGCTTACAACAACATTATTGAAAGTAATAATATTATAGTTATAGTTCTGGCTACTGTGGTACAATATGTTGAAAGTATGTATTAATATCTGGCAGTATACATGTGTGATAACAATAGTCGTGTATAATAACAGTAGAAGTATGACTAATGACTAATGATGGCAGCAGCAGCAGCAGGAGGCATCTGGCAGGACCACGGCAGCAGCACAACCACACACATCACGCTGTCCAGGCACCGCTGCGATATGAGTTAATCTGAGAGACAGTGGAGCACAAAGGCTCTGGAGAAGAAGCTGAGTTAGTGACATCCAGAATGGCCGAGTTAGCAAGATGCTGTAATAGAATACGAGAGAGAGAGAGAGAGAGAAGAAGAAGAAGAAGAGAAGGTGCCCGGTGTATTATAGGGGGGTCCTCCGGCAGACTAGGCCTAAGTCAGCCTAACTAGGGGCTGGTACAGGGCAAGCCTGAGCCAGCCCTAACTATAAGCTTTATCAAAGAGGAAAGCCTTAAGTCTAGTCTTAAATGTGAAGACGGTGTCTGCCTCCCGGACCGTAGCAGGAAGATGATTCCACAGGAGAAGAGCCTGATAGCTAAAGGCTCTGGCTCCTGATCTACTTTTGGAGACTTTAGGGACCACGAGTAACCCTGCGTTCTCAGAGCGCAGTGTTCTGGTGGGATAATAAGGCACTATGAGCTCTCTAACACATGCCGCACAAAATAATTTACTCTGTCTACTGATTTGAAAGACCAGATTCAAACAATTTGTATGGAACTCTTTGCAAAAAGTAAACCATTTGGGCCAAAATGCACTGCTCAGGAAGTCCACTTAACTAGCCAAAAGGATGCTACAAGTGCATACTTCTACAGAGTGGTGGACCCAGAGATCCAAGAGCTCCAGGTAAAGGAAGATATGAATAAGCTCAACCGTAAAACAACAGCCTGTATGGAAGACAACATCCAATGACCCAGCCACTGCCAAAGACTAAGGTAAGAGCAGTGTTGAGGATTAATTAGTTACATGTAATGGACTTAAGTAATTAAAGTATAAAGTAAATGTAATTGTAATCATTTACAGGTGTTCTCTCAGTGGCAGGGAAATAACAGCAGGTCAGACAAGAGCTGAGATGGAAACATACTGGAAGGGCGTATGGGATCCATACATACTGGCTGAAGAAGCTAACTGCACTCCATGAACGATGAGCAGCACAGATGGCCCAGCTGCTCAGGGATGGGACCCACCCAGAATGGTTGACATAGGGCAGGACTAGAGCTTGGTACCAAACTTTGGTCTATGGGCCCGAACGACGCATAGTGCATCCAAATTCACACCTGTTCTTCTCTATTGATTTTCTCCAGCGAGAAGCCACGCACATCACGTGAAACAGCAGAATCATAGCTTTCCGACAAGATCAAGCACTTGTCGGTAGTCTAATGTTTTCGCAGCAAAAAAAATGATAAAGTTACACTAAAATCATGAATAACAGAGCTTTCATGCAGCTTTGCACACACATTCCTCTTAGATGGATTACTCACGAATGCAGAGTCGCACAGAAATGCCACGCATATCACATGAAAGCGCAGGACTAGAGCTTTCCAGTGATACCACACACATCATTGTGCTGTCATCCCCTGCTATAAATACAGATTGATTGTCTACAAAATAAAAACCTGACGAATTTCTTTACAATCCATCTTGTTATCAGTCACTTCATATAGTGAGGAATATCGTATCTTACCACGTCTTAGGCTTGCGTGTGTTTCTCCCTGTCGATCCACATTTGTAGTACAGCTTTCAAGATGCAAACATCTCCATATTGTCCAGTTGACACTCGTCAAACTTTGTATGACAAGACCAGCGTACTTCACCTTTGCGCACCCAGACAACTGTAGCCTAATTATGCATGCATGACAGGGCCGTAGTCACCATATACATTGAGGGGGACATGCCCCCCCCATGCCCAAAATGTCCCCCCAATACATAACTGAAACTGAAAAACAACAACAAACTTTGTTTACTGCAAACAAAGTGGCAAATATTATCTTGGAGGACATCATTGCACTTGGTTGACTATTTTTCAGTTATCTTAGATGTAAATATTGCATGTTTCTTTCAGATAAAACACATTTTTGACTTGTGAATGAGTCAATTCTTGCAATAACGAAAAAATACTGGCAATCATGTCCGCCTGGCACAAACCACATGTTTTGGACAACTGTGAAGTGACAGAATGTCCCACCATCATGGTTCTTATATTGCCAGATTCCAGAGAGTCTCCCCTCTTCATATATGGTAGAATATGTCAACTTCCAATTTGCTATGCTGAGATACATGTAAAAATGTAAGAATTTAGTCACACGGATTTGTTTTTTTCATTGATATAAAAATTTATATAAAATACAGGCACATAGAAGGACATGAAATGATGGCAAATCTGGTTAGCCCATATTGACATCCTGAAAAAAACAAGATATAGCATGTGTATGTAGCCTTTAGAATGACTGTGATATGAGCTTAAAGGTAAAGGCAGTAAAAATACCCCCAAAAAGCCTAGGGCCCATAGGGTTAATGGAACCGACCAAAATGCTTCGATACTACCCAGTATCAAAAGATGCCTTGTCTTTCGGTGCCAACTTTCGGTACCTAGGAGTTAATCACATGCTCAAGATCTGATAAGGCTGCCCGTGATTGGCTGTAACGTTACACGTGGTTGGGCATGCAGGAAAAATACTTACAGTATGTGGTTACGCCCACAGACCGGGTTCACCTGTATCTGTGTTGTGAACTACAGTGTGTGTGTGTGTGTGTGTGTGTGTGTGTGTGTCATCGAAGCAGGTAAAAAAACACCACCGAGGTGTGGCTTCATTTTAGCAAGATTGATGCCAGTAGTGCGTGATGCAATATTTGTTAAAAGGACATTATTGCTAAGGCCAGCAACACGACAAATTTGATGAAGCATCTGAACGTGCATGGAATCAGTTTAAGAGCAGAAAGTAGCTCTGTGTTTGACTGCAAGAAGAGCGGACCGCATCCATCTCCTCTCAGCATTCAAGTCCACCTGTGGACGTTACAGAGCCAGAGCGGCCTCCTTCAAAATCTCCACCACCAGACTCTGCTTCATCCGAGAGTGCTGAGGACAGCACTGTGTCAGGTGTTTCGATAGGTAAGTTTATGTTTAGCAAAGTTCAGCCAACCTTATGTCTGTTTACTTAAAGAGAAATTTCGGTTTATTTCAACCTGTCTCCTATCGTCCTAAATTTGTTTCAAGTGACTAGTGACATAAAAATTATAGTTAGCATGTTAGCCTTTAGTCTAGATACAGACGGGGCGCATAGTAGCTTCAGACCTGTTAAAACGTAAGTGAACGGGCAACCTTCAAGTGCAAAGTTAGTCCACTAAACAAGCTTTTTTTCCACAAAGACCGCCTCATATCATTAGGATAAATGTCAGAGAACATATAGAAAACGACATGTAAACGTGTTGTCTTACCTTACCAGTGTGCTGTGCTGTTTGTTTACCATCTAGCTCTGCTTTCCAAAGCGCGGCCGAAATATCACGAGAACAAGCAGCAATCTCATACCGTGCCTGAAATCTCGCAAGCTGTTGTTGTGTAGCTATCTAAATCAAAAGCTTACTAATGAATGACTGTAACTGATATTCGCTTGTTAAAATGTGGTCATCTATTGGGTCGGCTGGTTAAACAGCACTGTTATGTTTATCTTCTCCTCACAGAAGCCTCTGATCCTGTCCACCCTGATGTGAGGATGACAAGGCCAGTCAGTGTGAATCCGTTCACACTGGCAGAAAAAGGAAAAATGTCAAAAGAAAAACAAGATGAGTGCCACAGGGCAGTCACAAACTTTGTTGTTAAAGGTTTGCTGCTTTTTCCACAGTGGAGGCTCCATGGTGGAGGTAAGTAAACTGTAAAGGGTATTGTTGACCAGGTTTTTTGACTTTTACAGTAAGCAATAATAATACAACCATGCTATTTTATGCTTCTTTTTTTTTAACTTTATACCATGGTTGATACATATTTTTCAACTTCATGATTGATGTAATTGTCTTGTTTTTGTATACTGTGATGTGTTTGCTTAGAGAAAAAAATGAAATTTGTCATGTGACCAGCAAGCATTTAAACACACCTCTGAATGCTCAGGTCAGATCTGAGGTGAACCTGATGACGCTGAATGCAAAATGCATTGTTCCCTCAAATAAAGTATAGTAAAGTCTATGACAGTGTGCGGAGGATTTGTTTGTCAAGCTGATTACAACCATGCTATTGTTGATGTTTTTGTGTCCAATGTCAATTAGGGAGATGATAAGAGCCCTGAACCCCAGATATGAGTCCCCCAGCAGATACATGCTGTCAAATACACTCATACCTGCATGGTATGCAGTAGAGAACGGAAATGTCAAGAGAGAATTGCAAGACGTCAAGGATGTGGGGGCGGCAGTAGCTCAGTCCATAGGGACTTGGGTTGGGAACCAGAGGGTCGCCTGTTCAAGTCCCTGTCTGGACCAAAATATGGAGCGTGGACTGGTAGCTGGAGAGGTGCCAGGTGCCCCCCAACCGGCGCCTGTCACGGGCAGCCCACTCTGACATCTCTCCACTTAGTGCATGTATAGATCCAGTTTGTGCATATGTGTGTTCGGACCTGTGTGTAATTGACAACAGAGTGAAAAACTGAATCCCCCCTAGGGGATTAATAAAATATATTAAAAAAAAAAAAAAAAAAAAAAAAAATGTGGCTGTGACTGTGGATGGCTGGACCAGTGTGGCACAGGACCACTACTTGACTGTTTCAGTCCACTTTGTGAGAGAGGGTGCCATTCATTCATTCATCTTCTAACCACTTCATCCTCTTGAGGGTCGCAGGGGATTGGAGCCTATCCCAGCTGACATCGGGCGAGAGGCAGGGTACACCCTGGACAGGTCGCCAGACTATCGCAGGGCTGACACATGGAGACAGACAACCACTCACGCTCACATTCACACCTACGGACAATTTAGAGTTATCAATTAACCTAATCCCCAATCTGCATGTCTTTGGACTGTGGGAGGAAGCTGGAGTGCCCGGAGACAGGGGGGGGAACATGCAAACTCTGCACAGAAGGGCTCCCACACCCGGGATCGAACCCTCTTGCTGTGAGGCGACAGTGCTAACCACCCCACCACCGTGCCGCCCCTAGACAGGGTGCCATGAAGGAGAAATTCCTGCACACCAGGGCAGTCTACACATCACAGACAGGGCTTGTAATAGCTGAGGAGATAGGGGATATTCTTGATAAATTCAATATGAAGGAAAAAGTTGTTGCCATCACTGTAGACAATGCAGCTAATATGGATATATACAGTCAGGGTGAAATGGGGTTATTGCACAAGTTACATTAAATTATTGCAGTGTGTGAAAAAGTCTCAGGGCCACTCAGAGGGAGGAGTTGTACAGTTTGATGGCCACAGGCAGGAATGATTTCCTGTGGCGCTCAGTGGTACATCTTGGTGGTATGAGTCTCCCACTGAAAGTACTCTTGTGCCTGACCAGCACATGGTGGAGTGGGTGTGAGACACTGTCCAAGATAGCTCGTAGCTTAGACAGCATCCTCCTCTCTGACACCACCATCAGAGAGTCACACTCCGTTCCCACAACGTCACTGGCCTTGCGGATCAGTTTGTTGAGTCTGTTGGCGTCCGCCACCCTTAGCCTGCTGCCCCAGCACCCAACAGCACAGAGGATAGCACTGGCCACCACAGACTCATAGAAAATCCTGAGCATAGTCCGGCAGATGTTGAAGGACCTCAGTCGCCTCAGAAAATAGAGATGGCTCTGGCCCTTCCTGTAGAGAGTGTTAGTGTTCTTAGCCCAGTCCAGTTTATTGTCAATGTGTACCCCCAGGTACTTATAGTCCTCTACAATGTCCACACTGACCCCCTGGATGGAAACAGGGGTCACCGGTGTCTTGGTCCTCCGATCCACAGCCAGTTCCTTTGTTTTTGCCACGTTGAGGTGCAGATGGTTCTGCTCACACCATGTGACAAAGTTATCCACAACAGCCCTGTACTCATCCTCATCACACTTGGTGATACATCCAACTATAGCAGAGTCATCAGAAAACTTCTGAAGATGGCAGGTCTCAGTGCAATAGCTGAAGTCCGTGGTGTAGAGGGTGAAGAGGATGGGAGAGAGGACAGTCCCCTGCAGGGCCCCGGTATTGCTGACCACTCTGTCTGACATACAGCGTTGCAAGCACACATAGTGTGGTCTGCCAGTCAAGTAGTCTACAATCCAGGACACCAGGGGGGCATCCACCTGCATTGCTGTCAGCTTGTCACCCAGTAGAGCTGGACGTATGACGTATTTTGACGTAGAAGTCAAAAAACATGACCCTCACAGTGCTCGCCAGCTTATCCAAATGGGCGTAGACACGGTTGAGCAGGTAGATGATGGCGTCCTCAACTCCAAGTCGGGGCTGATAGGCGAACTGGAGGGGGTCCAAAAGTGGCTTGACCATGGGCCGGAGCTGCTCCAAGACGAGTCTCTCCAAGGTCTTCATGATGTGGGAGGTCAATGCCACAGGTCTGTAGTCCTTGGAGCCACTGGGACGCGGCATCTTTGGCACAGGAACGAGGCAGGATGTCTTCCACAGCAAGGGGACCCTCTGGAGACTCAGGCTCATGTTGAAGATATGCTGAAGTACTCCACATAGCTGGGGGGCACAGGCTTTGAGCACCCTGGGGCTGACACCATCAGTGCCTGCAGCCTTATTTGAGTGGAGTCTCATCAGCTTCCTTCTCACATGGTCAGCAGTGAAGCACATTGTGGAGGTGACGACACGTGGGGGAGGGGTGTAGTCCTCATGATGGAGAGTGCAGTCAGTCTGGCCAAGGGGGGAGGAGGTGTGTGTGTGTGTGTGTGGGGGGGGGGGGGGGGGTCAAGCAGGAGGGTGTTGAGGTGTGAGAGTGAGGATTGGAGGAAGGCGGAGTGGGAGATGGTCCAGCAGTGTCAAATCTGTTAAAAAACAGATTTAGTTCATTGGCCTTGTCCACGCTGCCCTCAACTCCTCTGTGGTTGTTGGTCCTGAAGCCAGTGATGGTCCTCATTCTACTCCAGACTTTTCTCATGTTGTTCTGCTGGAGTTTCCTCTCCAGCTTCCTCCTGTACATCTCCTTAGCCTCCCTTATCTTCATCTTCAGCTCCCCCTGTATTGTTCTCACCTCCTCCCTGTTACCAGCTCTGAAGGCCCTCTTCTTTGAGTTGAGGATGGCTTTGATGTCCTTTGTTACCCACGGTTTGTTATTTGGATAACAATGGACAATCCTGGCTGGGACAGTGGAGTCCACACAGAAGCTGATGTAGTCCGTGATGCATTCTGTGAGCCCGTCGATGTCCTCCCCATGTGGCTCACAGAGTGCCTGCCAGTCTGTCACCCCAAAACAGCCCTGCAGTGTCTCATAAGCCTCCTCCGACCATCTCCTCACTGTCCTCATGGTTGCAGGCTGACTCTTGACTAGTGGTACATAGCAGGGGTTGAGGTGCACCAGACTGTGGTCTGACCTACCCAGAGAGGGGAGGGGGGAGCAGCTGTATGCATCTTTGGCGTTTGCAAACAGCAAGTCCAGTGTTCTCTCTTCTCTGGTAGGGCAGCCCACATACTGTGTAAATGTGGGCAATGTTGTTTCCATGGTGACATGGTTGAAGTCACCCGAGATAGCTATGAAGGCACTTGGGTATTTAGTCTGCAGGCGGGCTATGGCGGAGTGAATGACGTCACATGCCGACGTCGGGTTGGCAGAGGGGGGGATGTAAACAGTTACAATAACTGCATGTGAAAACTCCCTGGGCAACTAATATGGCCTGAGTCCAACAGCAAACAGTTCAATGTCCGGGCAACAGATACGTTCCTTAATAGAAATATGGTCAGGACTGCACCATCAGTTATTTATTAGAACAGCAAGCCCCCCTCCTTTGCGCTTACCACTCTCGGTGCAGTCCCAGTCGGCCCGAACAGTCTGAAAGCCGCTGATTGAAACATTGTTGTTGGGAATGTCCTGGTGAAGCCACGTCTCAGTGAAGCACATCAGACTACATTCCCAGTACTCCTTCTGACTCCTGGCGACCGCTGTCAGCTCGTCAGCTTCTATCTTCTCTTCTCCATAATCCTCCGTTGTCTCAACCCTGCTTTTTTCCGCCGCTGTTTACTTCCTCCCCTGCATCCTCTGTGTGTTTTCCTCCACAATTCAGCTGGTATCTCCGATGTTCCGGCCGCCAAGCTGGCCGGCCTCAGCTCTCTGGAGTAAACAATGCGGCCATGAAGTTGTTGCGCAATGGTGCTGGGTCTGAATGAAAGAAATAATTCCAGAGTGAGGAAAACGAGCACAACTCTCTCAATCAGCATGTTTGGAGAGGGTGCAGTTTCAAAATGGCAGTCACAAAAAAGCAAGCACAAATACCAAACTTAATAAAGCAAAAAAGTAAGAAAACTGAGAAAACAACAGGCTGCACATGCGGGCGCATGCGCACTAAGCCCAAGAGCTATGGTGGTGTGGTTAAAGAGGTGTAGCTTGGCTAAACCTGTCCTAAAAGAGAAGCAGCGTCTTCTCGGTAAGTAGAAATAAAAATAGACTAAACTTAGAGCAAAATTCCATGGCTAAATCAGTTATTGAACTATTACTACAAATAGACAACCAGTTTGACAACCACACACACAGTCTCTCTCTAGGTCTTCTGGAACATGCTGTCATTCTGGATGTGAAGAACAGGTGGAACAGCCTGTTGCTGATGGTGGAGTGATTTCTGGAGCAATTCCCTGCCATCCAGGCAGCCTCCATGGACCCTCAGTTAAAAATCAATGGAAAAGGACAGGTATTGTAGATAAGGATGGACATTGATATTACCTTATTCCATTATCAATGTGAACTAATGTGCTCAAAAGGCTGTAGTCTAGCTAACAAAACAATGTGTATATTTTTTCTGACTGGAGAGGCTTTCTGATGAGTATTACAGAAAAGCAGAATCGTTTGTCAAAGTTATGAAGATCCTCTATATTTCAACCGTCTGCATCGCTGCTGAAAGGAGTCCAACTCTGGGCCAGATTCTACTCATCTTGGGGAAACTCCAGCACCCCTTCACAGTTACTGATGAGGACTCCTCCTTTACACAGACCATAAAGGACAAGATCTGGGATGGCCTCTCAAAACGATACCAAGTGTGTAGCATAATCCTGATATCTCAACTGTTTTAATTAGGTATACTCAGAGACATGACTACTATACTATGTTATTGTCTTGCAGGATGAGAGCACTATGCAGTTCTTGGAGGAAGGCACAGCCTTAGACCCAAGATTCAGTACGAAAGTGGCCGATGGAGTGTGGACCAGACTAAGGGGGAGCTGATGAGTAGGACATCACAACAGGTGTTTATTGTTATTGGTATTATTTTATTCCTCTTCCACTGTAGATCAGTGTATATGACTCCCATAATCTATTTAATACAGAATAAAGGTGTAATGACCCAGGCCCAGCAGATGGACCAGGACCTTGAAGAGACAGCTGGTGACCATGACTCATCTGATGAAGACTGTACAGCTGCAGTAGCAACACTGGTAAAAATATATATATATATATATATATATATATATATAGACATCCTGTTTTTTTCCCCCTACTTCATTTTCAGAAGAAAATTAACTTGTTGGCACCTATCTTGCTTGTCTTTTTTTCCCTTGTCTTTTTTTGTTTCCAGAAGAAGCCAAAGCTCTCTGCCCTTGAGGAGCTATTTACTGATGGGGACATGGCAGTTGAAATAAGACAAGAGAACACTCTCAGCACCGCAGAGAAGGTTCAGGGAGAGATACGCAGCCTCGTGCCCAAAAGTGAAGAAATAAAGCACCTTCTTGTTCAATCTAATCTGCATTTTTTATGTCTATCTGAAACCTGGCTCTACCCTGACTCACCCTCAGCTGCCATCAATATACCTGGATATACTGTCTTTAGAAATGATAGGGCTGAAAATAGGTATGGTGGCATTCTCTTTTATGTTAAAGATGATATTCAGTGTAATCAGATGTGGGCATGTGATAATGTACTTGAGTGCACTGGTATCAATGTGACAGTCTCCCCAAATGTCCTTCACCCTTATAGGGGTCTACCGTCCACCCTCTGCAAAAATTATTTTCTTTGAGCAACTTAGAAACTTGCCAAAGGGATGCAACTTTGATAAGGAGGTCATACTAATGGGTGATTTTAACATCAACTGGGAGAACAAATCTATCAGGAAGCCTTGAAAAAACAGGTCACAGATACCTTTGATCTAACACAGATGATTAAAGGACCAACAAGAATTACTGGTAAAACCCAGTCTCAGATTGACTTAGTCTTCAGTAACAAACCAGAAAGAATAACCAAGTCCTACAATATGGTGACAGGTCTCTCTGATCACATCATGACCCTTATAGCCAGAAAGCTTTCAAAACACAGATTTAAGCCAGCAACAAGTAAAAATCCTCCCTGCTTTAGAATCCCTAGATGCAGCATAACCAAATATGAAAATGCCATCAGAGAAATAAACTGGAGTGACTGTCTGCAATATACAGATGTAGTCAGTCAGTCAGGTCCTGATGTCCACTATACAGTCTATTACTACTAGTTTCCAGCAGGCCACAAAACAAAAACAAGGTCAGAAAACTGTTATTACATGGTTAAAGGGTGAGATATGGAAACTTGTGAAGGAAAGGGACAGCACACTCAAAGGCATTAAATCAAAATTGGTTGTACATAGACACAGGTTTGTTATGCTGAGAAACAAGGTCACTAAAGGAATTAGAAAGGCTAAGGCTAACTTCTTCATTAAAATAATTAGTAAAGCCAAGGGCAACGCAAAATAAAAAATATGAAATTGTTGGCAGGGAAAACTGATAATAACACAGATAAGCAGCTGCAAATTAACTTGAATGGCAGTTTAACAGGACTCAAAGGAGATCGCCAGTGCTTTTAATGATTATTTTGTAGACTCTCTGAAGTCACTCACCCAGAGTGTGAACAATGGGCCCACCACTTTCCTATCCGAGGATAATGAACAACCAGTATTTAGCCTAACCCATGTCTCAGAAACAGCTGTACTGAAAACTATAGATTCTCTCAGTAACTCCAAAGCTACAGATGTGTATGGTATGGACTCCATGTTCCTCAAGAACTTTAAAGGGACACTGGCACATCCCATCTCCAACATAGCCATCAGTCCTTTGACCAGTCAATATATTTGTAGCAGCAGCTGAAAATTAGCTCTAGTTAATGCTGATGCATTTACAGTAATGTGTAAATGTTGTTGTTGATTAATGTGTATTGTCCCTGCACAAATAAATCAATAATAAACTAGTCATCGGTAGGGGTGTTCCCAGCTAAGAATTTTCATAGTCAAATCTGATTTCACAGATTTTTCCTTTAGCCGACTAATCGTCGAATCATGTTGTTTTCCCCCTCACTGATTAATGAGCTCATTTGCGTCAGTTTCTGCTCCAGAGAAAAGAGGTAAAACACCCAAATAAACAAATCTATTTCTTCAGTTGGCATAATAAGATAATAATAATAAAAGTAAAAGTGTTATCATTTTATCTTTATCTTTATTCCTTTCACTTCATCAAGGTATGATGCTCTAGATGAGCGCAGACGCACTGCAGCCTTATCCATGTCTTTAACAGGAGTCGTTTCTGACTCGTCAGAACTTGCCATTTCATTCACAAATAAACATCCAAAAACATCATCAAAAGGTTTAGAAACAGTTTTCCTTCTTTCTGACTTCAAGTGACTTCATTAATCAACTCAGGTTCATACAAGGACTGTGCGTCACCGCTCTCAATTGTTTGGCCACGTCGGATGAAAAAGTAGCCAAATAAAAAATCAGAGTCTATCAAGAAAACAACCAGCGGTGAAATTGTTTCAAGACACTTCAGGTAAACTAATAACCCTTCAAAAAAGTTCAATTTGAGAGCACATACCTCCTCCAAAGTGTTTGTTTATGCGCTCTGCCACCGTAAATCATCATCACATGACGTCGCCTGTTCGAGTCCCCGTCTGGACCAAAAATATGGAGCGTGGACTGGTGGCTGGAGAGGTGCCAGTTCACCTCCTGGGCACTGCCAAGGTGCCATTGAGCAAGGCACCGAACCCCCCAACCGCTCGGGGCGCCTGACCAAAGGGCAGCCCCCTCACTCTGAGATCTCTCCACTTTGTGCATGTATAGGTCCTGTTTGTGCATGTGTGTGTCTTTCAGACCTGTGTGTAATTGACAAGCAAGAGTGAAAACATTGAATTTCCCCTCAGGGGGATTAATAAAGTGAATAAACTTAAACTTATGATTCCCGAGCGCGGCACCGTTGCTGCTCACCGCTCCCCCAGGGGATGGGTCACATACGGAGAACAAATTTCACACACTCAGGTGTGTGACACACATGAGTGGGATTTTAACTTTAACTTTAAATCACCGTAGGCCTCGATGCTGCTCTGATGGTCCTGCAGTGCACTCACTCACCTCAGCTTATTTGGATCAAGCAACTGGGTGATTTATTCATGCGCAGTAATGAATATGCCTATTGATTAAACGCACGCGTCATTTTCAATTTTTTATTAAATTAGGCTGATGTTTGTATCAAAATAGGCTATGTATCATGAATTACTAGAAAACAAATACATTCTATGTCAAATTAAGATGTTCAGCAGCAGTGAGCACCCCCGTGTAGTCAGAATGGTACTGTCTTGTTTCATAACCACATTTTGCGACGATTCGACAGCGAGACTGGCAGTTGAATCAGACTTCTCCGAATCAAATCACAGAATCGAGTATTTGGGGTCACCCCTAGTCATCAGATACCCAGTTGTGATCATAAACTGGCCAAAGGAGGAGATAGAAGCCACAGATATCAAGACAAGAAAGCTCCTCACCATGCATGGAGGGTTCCACCTCAAGTCCAGCACCCTGAGGCTATACACTAAATGGAAAGAGGGAGGCCAAGGACTAGTGAGCATCAGAGCCACTATCCAGGATGAACCATCCAAAATCCAGGAGTACATCAAGAAGATGGCCCCAAAGGATGAGCTGCTAATTGAATGCCTCAGATAACAGAAACCTGATGTGAGCAAAGAGGTGGAGGAGCAAACAACTTGGAGGAACAAGCTCTACATGGTGCATACCACCAGATAGAGATAGAGTCAGATAGTCAGATAGAGGATGTGGCTGATATCAAGAAGACCTACCAGTGGCTGGAGAATGCTGTGCTGACAGACAGCACGGAGACAGCACGGAGGCAATCATTACAGCACAGGCCCTAAGCACAAGGGCCATAGAGGCCAGGGTCTACCACAGAAGATCAGACCCAAGGTGCAAAGCTGTGCAAAGATGCCCCTGAGAAGGTCCAGCACATTGCTGCAGGGTGTAAGATGCAGGCAGGAACAGCGTACATGGAGAGGCACAACCAAGTGGCTGGGATAGTCCATAGGAACATCTGTACCCAGTATGGACTTGAAATACCCAAATCCCGATGGTACACATCACCAAAGGTGGTTGAGAACAACAGCGCTAAGATCCTGTGGGACTTCAGCTTCCAGACTGATAGACCAGCTGGCTAACCAACCAGACATAGTGGTAGTTGACAAACACCAGACAAACACCAGAATTGGGCAGGTTTTTTTTTTTTTATTTTATTTTATATACTTTATTAATCCCCCTGAGGGGAAATTCAATTTTTTCCCTCTTTTTGTCATTAACACACAGGTCCGAAAGACACACACATGCACAAACAGGATCTATACATGCACAAGGTGGAGAGATGTCAGAGTGAGGGGGCTGCCTTGGTCAGGCGCCCCGAGCGGTTGGGGGTTTCGGTGCCTTTCTCAAGGGCACCTCGGCAGTGCCCAGGAGGTAAGCCACCAGTCCACGTTCCATATTTGGTCCGGACAGTTACCGAACAGGCGACCCTCCGGTTCCCAACTCAAGTCCCTATGGACTGAGCTACTGCCGCCCCAGTGTGGCGATACCAGCCAACAGCAAAGTATCAAAGGTTGTAAGAACAACTAGAACAGATGTGGACGGTCAAGGTTGACGTGGTCCCCATGGTAGTAGGAGCACTCAGGGCAATGACCCCAAAACTGGGAGAGTGGCTCCGGCAGATTCTAGGAACAACATCTGAAGCTTCAGTCCAGACGTGTAGACAGCTAAGATACTGTACAGAACCCTCAAAATCCCAGGCCTCTGGTAGAGGACCCGAGCTTGAGAATGTTACAGATACCACCCTAAGAAGGTGAAAGGGTGATTTATATAAACAGTATAACAGTATATATCTTGCTGTATATAATTATTTTGTTCCTGACCAACTCTGACCACAACCACCCAGACCCTTCACTTACCACGTTGTGATTTATTAGCACATCCACATGTGTTCATTGCTTTCTGCTACGTTCTTGATTTCATTAACTGTTCTTTTTTTTTCTATTTTATTTCTATTGGCAATGTTGTGTTTGTTACACTAACATTGCCAACAGAGCATTTTGAATTAAACTTAATTGAATCTGACAGATGTATGTACCATTTTGAATTAAACTTAATTGAATCTGACAGATGTATGTACCGAGTAGGTGACAACTACTGTGCAGACTGTGCAGCTACTGTGCAGACTGTGCAGTCTATGCAGACAGACACTCAAGGGATGACAGGTGGCAAGATGGCCGCAGGCAAGCTCGGCACTCTGACAGCTCTTTTAGTATATGTTATGACTTTAAAACTTTTAGATACTGGTCCATTTTTAAAACACGACAGAACTGAGCAAAGTGTACACAACACGCTGGGTCAATTTGCAAACTTGAAAAACCACCCTGGGTGACCCAACGTTACCAAACGTTTTGGATATGGTAACAGCATACTGCTTGACATCTTCATTTATCCCTCCTGGTTCAATGCAACTAAAAAAGGGATATCACCACAACAAAAAGCCAATGAAGCGACAAACTCAACATCATCCTCTGTCTACTACTCTCCGGAGATGTCCACCTATGCCCTGGCCCTATGACCACCGACACAGACACAAACGCGAAAGAAGCCTTCACCATTGGCAACGAAAGCAACACAAGAATAGAATAGAATAGAATAGAATAGAATAGAATAGAGTTTTATTGCCATGTGCACAAGTACATCACAGTACAGGTACACTGGAATTCTTGTGTGTTTCTCTGAGCACCAGTTAAAAACAAAAGGCACACAAAGGTCAATAAAGAAAACACACTAAATCACATAACAAACAAGTACCAAAAGCAAGTAAATAATAGTAGTAATACAGTGAATAAAAAAAAGTCACATTATGAATATTGCACATTATTGTTGTAAGGGGTTATTGCACAATGTCCTGATGTGATGTATATAGTGTGAAAAAAGAGTTATTGCACATTGTCCTGACGTGGTGTGTATAGTGTGAAAAGAGTTATGAGGTTATGGCGTAAGATACCTTCTCCCCTCCCTACTGTCCTGTGCCACTAGTCTGGTAGTGGCTGGGAAGAAGCTCTTGTGAAAGCGAGCTGTGCAAGCAAGCACTGATGCTCCCTGGCCTGCTGTGTCTCAGGTTGTACCCCGAGTCCACCCAATGAAACAGGGCATGTGCTTGTCTCCATAGAAGGGAGACCGGAGCCAATAATCCTCTCTGCAGCTCTAATGAAGGGTGGTGTTGCCATACCATACTGTAATGGCGGAGGTGAGGATGCTCTCCACAAGGCCTCTGTATGCTTGGGTGAGGGGCTGGCGACCAAGTCCAGCTTTCTTTAGCACCCTGATGAAGTGCAGCCTCTGCTGAGCTTTTTTCCACTGTGGTTACAGTGTGTTTGGCCCAGTTGAGACTTTCTGTGATGTACAGGCCTAAGAACTTGTAGCTGTCAGCTCGCTCCACCATGGTCCCGTTGATGGTGAGTGGCTGCAGAGGGTGGGCTCGTCTCCTGAAGTCTATGATGAGTTCTTTAGTTTTGTCGACGTTGAGTACAAGATCGTTGTCCTCCCTGTAGACAGTGATCTTGTGAACCAGGTCTCTGTATGATAACTCATCCCCCTGTCTGATGAGGCCAAGGATGGTCGTGTCATCTGCATACTTATAAATAGTATTATTGTCCTGGGTGGAAGTGCAATCGTGTGTAAAGTGCAAAGAGTTGAGGGCTGAGGCAGCAGCCCCGGTGGGGTTCCGGTACTCACTGTGAGCGCTGCAGAGACCTTGTTTCCCATCCTCACCACCTGTGGTGAGGTGTGGTGAAGGCGGAGCTGTAATCCAGGAATAGGAGCCGTGCATATGTGTTGGCACCTTTCAGATGTTGCAGGATGTTGTGAAGTGCCAGGGCCACTGCGTCCTCTACTGATCTGTTTGAGCAGTAGGCAAATTGAAGAGCGTCCGTTGTGTTTGGAACCACAGAGTTAATGTGCTGTAAGACCAGCTTCTCCAGACACTTCATGGCAACAGGTGTGAGTGCCACGGGTCTGAAGTCATTCATTATGGAAATGTTTGGGGACTAGCACTATAACAGAGGATCTGAAGATGTGGGGAACTGTTTCCTGTGAGAGAGATGAATTAAAAATGTCTGTGTATACCTCTGCCAGCTGTTCTGCACATACCCTCAGAACCCTCTGTGCCACCCGGTCTGGCCCCACAGCTTTGCGGGGGTTTACTTGCCTCAGAGCCCTGAGGACCTGGGAGTGTGTCATCTGGAGTGGGGTCTCCCCTGGGTTGCAGGGAGCCTTTAGGGGGATGTCTCTGTTGTGCTGGTCGAATCTGGCATAGAAGCTGTTAAGACTGTATATCCACGTTGAACCAGGGTTTCTGGTTGGGATATACACGGATAGTCCACGAGGGGATGCATATGGAGGTGCACCAGTCAATATAACTGCTCACAGTGTCTGCATACTCATGAATATTGTCCGTGGCCTCCTTAAAAATGCTCCACCAACCTAATCCTGCTGCTGGCGTCTGTTGTCCGAGTAATGAGGAGGAAGAACCGGTGACGCTACAGGGACCCGATGACACACCTGGCCAGCCATGGACTCCGTCGATGGAGAATGCCAGCCGGCTCGGAGGTCCCCCTGCTCCCGGCGCTTCCCCGAGGCCGTGAGGCCAGCATACGAGACTTGACAGCATCTTGGAAACTTCTCCCAACTCCGAAGATGGCTCCCAGGCAGTAATGAACGTGAATCCCATCTATCATAATATATCTCATACCGATGTTGGTGAGTGCTGTCCAGTTGCACCACATTTTTCCGATTCCACTGGACATTGTTACCGTCCATCACAGAAAGTCGGTCCGACAAGCAATCTGGACACTAACGTTGAGCCCGGCGGTTCCGACGATAACGCGGAACGTTCAATTCCCAGGACAAAAGCCAAAAATGTCACAGTAAATCCAGCAATCAAAAAACTTAAAAAAATGACCTTCTTTCAGTCAGTTAATAACGCTCGTCTTCTGTGGGACCCTCAGGTTAAGCCTAAAGGATTACTTGGAGGCCATTTAAATATATGCAGTGTCACTCCAAAAAGTGACCAGATTAAACACCTCCTCCTAGAATCCAAACTGGACTTTCTGTGTCTATCCAAAACATGACTTCATAGTAATTCTCCAACTGCTGCTCTGACTGTACCTGGATATAATATATTCAGAAAAGATAGATCTGAAGAAAAAGGGGGAGGTCTCATGTTTTATATCAGAGATAACTTACAATGTGACCAGATTCACTGGTCTTCTGACAATGAATTAGAATGTATTGGTTTAAATGTCACATTGTCTCTTCAAATGTCATTTAACCTCTTAGGACTATACTGACCCCCAAACTCAAAAAATACTTTTTTCAATCAGCTAAACTCAGGGAATGCAACTTTGATAAAGAAGGAACATCAGAGATCCCAGCTGAAATGTGGAGGAAAACACACAGAGGATGCAGGGGAGGAAGTAAACAGCGGAGGAAAAAAGCAGGGTTGAGACAACGAAGGATTATGGAGAAGAGGAAATATAAGCCCTGTCTCCCCTCTCTCATCATGGGCAACGTGAGGTCGCTGGCAAATAAGATGGACGAGCTAACAGCGGTCGCCAGGAGTCAGAAGGAGTACTGGGAATGTAGTCTGATGTGCTTCACTGAGACATGGCTTCACCAAGACATTCCCGACAACAACATCTCCATCAGCGGCTTTCAGACTGTTTGGGCCGACCGGGACTGCACCGAGAGCGGTAAGCGCAAAGGAGGGGGGCTTGCCGTTCTAGTAAACAACCGATGGTGCAGTCCTGACCATATTTCTATTAAGGAACGTATCTGTTGCCCGGACATTGAACTGTTTGCTGTTGGACTCAGGCCGTATTATTTGCGTTTGAGTTTTCACATGCCATTATTGTAACTGTTTACATCCCCCCCTTTGCCAACCCGACGTCGGCATGTGACGTCATTCACTCCGCCATAGCCCGCCTGCAGACGAAACACCCGAGTGCCTTCATAGCTATCTCGGGTGACTTCAACCATGTCACCATGGCAACAATATTGCCCACCCTTACACAATATGTGAGCTGTCCTACCAGAGAAGAGAGAACACTGGACTTGCTGTATGCAAATGCCAAGGATGCATACAGCTGCTCCCCCCTCTGGGTAGGTCAGACCACAGCCTGGTGCACCTCAACCCCTGTACCACTAGTCAGGAGCCAGCCTGCAAGACAAGGCAAGGCAAGGCAATTTTATTTATATAGCACCATTCATACACAAGGCAATTCAATGTGCTTTACAAGAGAAATACATTAAAAACAATAGATCATTAAAAACAAAAGCTAAAAGGAAGAAAAATAAATAGTTAAAAACAGTGCAGAAAATGCATTTAAAAAGCAAACATAAAGCAAAAGCAACAGCAGACAAATATAAAAACAATAGCTACAGATTATCCTAACAATAAGTTACATATCTAGTTCACTGGTAAGCTGCAGTAAATAGCAATGTTTTAAGCCCTGATTTAAATGAGCTGACAGTTTCAGCCGACCTCAGATATTCTGGAAGTTTGTTCCACAGGCAGGGAGCATAGAAACTAAAGGCTGCTTCACCTTGTTTGGTTTTGATCCTGGGAACACTGAGTAAACCTGTTCCAGATGATCTGAAGGGTCAGGATGCTTCATAACGTACAAGTATATCAGAGACGTATTTAGGCCAGAGACCATTTAGTGCTTTATAGACAAGTAACAAGATTTTAAAGTCTATCCTTTGACACACAGGAGCTTCTAGTGCAGTTACCCAGCCATAGCTTTCATAGTTTTATACAAACGGCATCTGTCCCCCAACCACCTAAATTATCTAAATCTAAAATTAAACAAAGAGGAGTTGTGCATAACAACCTCATAAAAATTAAAACCTCTTCTGTGACAGAAAGACAAAACAGGAGAATTAAATGCGGACTGTTAAATATCAGGTCTCTATCGTCTAAAGCAGTGTTAGTAAACAAATTAATATCAGATAATCATATTGATTTACTCAGTCTCACTGAAACCTGGCTGTGTCAAGATGAATATGTTAGTCTAAATGAGTCCACTCCTCCCAGTCATAATAATACCCACATTCCTCGAGGCAGCGGCCGAGGAGGGGGAGTTGCAGCCATTTTTAACTCTAGCCTGTTAATCAGCCCGAAACCTAAACTAGATTATAATTCATTTGAAAGCCTCGTTTTTAGTCTTTTACATCCGACCTGGAAAACCTCGCAGCCACTTTTATTTGTTACAGTGTACCGTGCTCTGATTCTGAATTCTGAATTTGTATCTGAATTCTCAGAGTTTTTATCCAGTTTAGTTCTTAAATCAGATAAAGTTATTATTGTAGGCGATTTTAACATTCATGTTGACGTTGATAATGACCCTGGCTACCGCGTTTACCTCATTATTAGATTCCATTGGCTTCAGTCAGGGTGTACATGAACCCACTCATTGTTTTAACCATACCCTCGATCTAGTTCTGACGTATGGAATTGAAATTGATAACCTAATAGTCTTTCCACAGAATCCCTCGCTATCGGATCATTATCTGATTACTTTTGATTTCTTTTTACTCGATTACACGCCACTCAGCAACAGTTACTATACTAGATGTTTATCAGATAGTGCTGTCGCAAAATTTAAGGAAATGATTACTCCGTCGTTAAATTCAATACCAAGTCCTTCAGTAACAGAGGTTTCCTGTATTGACTTTAACCTCTCCCGAATTGATCATTTTGTCGATAGCGTCGTAGGCTCGCTGCGAACAACGCTCGACTCTGTAGCTCCTCTTAAAAAGAAGTTAACAAAGCAAAGAAAGTTCGCTCCTTGGTATAACTCTCAAACCCGTAAGTTAAAACAAATATTGCGAAAATTTGAAAGGAATTGGTGATTAACCAAACTGGAAGAATCTTGTTTAATCTGGGCAGACAGTCTCACAACTTATAAGAGGGGCCTCTGCAATGCCAGAGCAAACTATTACTCAGCATTAATAGAATAAAACAAGAATAACCCCAGGTTTCTTTTCAGCACTGTAGCCAGGCTGACTGAGAGTCAAAGCTCTATTGAGCCTTGTATTCCTTTAGCCCTTAGCAGTAATGATTTTATGAGCTTTTTTAATGACAAAATTCTAACTATTAGAGGCAAAATTCATGACCTCCTGCCCTCAGATAGTACCTATCTAACCTCAAACACAGCTGTAAGACCTAATATATATTTAGATTGCTTCTCCCCAATTTCTCTTCAAGAATTGACCGCAGTGATTTCTTCATCTAAATCATCAACGTGTCTCTTAGACCCCATCCCAACTAGGCTACTTAAGGAGGTCTTACCTTTAGTTAACACTCATATATTAGATATGATCAATATATCCTTATTAACAGGCTATGTACCACAGTCTTTTAAGGTAGCTGTAATTAAACCTCTACTTAAAAAGCCCACCCTGGATCCAGAGGTGTTAGCCAACTATAGACCAATATCTAATCTTCCCTTTCTTTCAGAGATCCTTGAGAAAGTAGTCACAGACCAGCTGTGTGATTTTCTCCATGATAATAATTTATTTGAGGAATTTCAGTCAGGATTTAGAGTGCATTATAGCACTGAGACAGCACTAGTTAAAATTACAAATGACCTTCTGATTGCTTCAGACAAAGGACTCGTCTCTGTACTTGTTTTATTAGATCTTAGTGCGGCGCTTGACACTATTGACCATCAAATTCTACTGCAGAGACTGGATCACTTAATTGGCCTAAAAGGTTCTGCACTAAGCTGGTTTAAATCTTATTTATCTGATCGTTTTCAGTTTGTTGGCGTTCATAATGAATCATCCTTACCTACTAAAGTTTGTTTTGGAGTTCCGCAAGGTTCTGTGCTCGGACCAATCCTATTTACTATGCTTCCTTTAGGTAACATCATTAGAAATCACTCTATAAATTTCCATTGTTATGCAGATGATACACAGTTGTATTTATCGATGAAGCCAGAAGAAAGTAATCAATTAACTAAACACCACAACTGCCTTAAAGACATGAAAACCTGGATGAGCACCAATTTCCTGATGTTAAATTCAGACAAAACTGAAGTTATTGTTCTTGGCCCCAAACAACTCAGAGACTCTTTGTCTGATGACATAGTTTCTCTAGATGGCATTGCTCTGGCCTCTAGCACCACCGTAAGAAACCTCGGAGTAACATTTGATCAAGATTTGTCTTTTAATTCTCATTTAAAACAAACCTCACGGACTGCATTTTTTCATCTGCGTAATATTGCAAAAGTTAGGCCTATCCTGACTCGAAAAGATGCAGAAAAATTGGTCCACACTTTTGTTACCTCAAGGCTGGATTACTGTAACTCTTTATTATCAGGTAGCTCTAGTAAGTCCTCAAAAACTCTCCAGCTAATTCAGAATGCAGCAGCACGTGTACTCACAGGAACTAAGAAACAAGATCATATTTCTCCTGTTTTAGCTTCTCTGCACTGGCTCCCTGTAAAATCCAGAACTGAATTTAAAATCCTACTGTTAACTTATAAAGCTCTAAATGGTCAGGCTCCGTCATGTTCGAGAGCTCATAGTGCCTTATTATCCCACCAGAACACTGCGCTCTGAGAACGCAGGGTTACTCGTGGTCCCTAAAGTCTGCAAAAGTAGATCAGGAGCCAGAGCCTTCAGCTATCTGGCTCCTCTCCTGTGGAATCATCTTCCTGTTACGGTCCGGGAGGCAGACACCGTCTCCACATTTAAGACTAGACTTAAGACTTTCCTCTTTGATAAAGCTTATAGTTAGGGCTGGCTCAGACTTGCCCTGTACCAGCCCCTAGTTAGGCTGACTTAGGCCTCGTCTGCTGGAGGACCCCCCTATAATACACTGGGCACCTTCTCTCCTTCTGTCTCTCTCTCTTGTATCCTATTACTGGATCTTGCTAACTCGGCCATTCTGGATGTCACTAACTCAGCTTCTTCTCCGGAGCCTTTGTGCTCTACTGTCTCTCAGATTAACTCATATCGCAGCAGTGCCTGGATAGCGTGACGTGTGTGGTTGTGCTGCTGCCGTGGTCCTGCCAGATGCCTCCTGCTGCTGCTGCCATCATTAGTCATTAGTCATACTTCTACTGTTATTATACACATATGATTATTGTCACACATGCATACTGCCAGATATTAATATATACTTTCAACATATTGTACCACAGTAGCCAGAACTATAACTATAATATTATTACTTTCATTAATGTTGATGTAAGTTACTGTCATTACCATCTGTCCTGCATCTCTCTCTGTCTCTGTCTCTCTTTCTGTCTCATTGTGTCATACGGATTACTGTTAATTTATTATCCTGATCTGTTCTGTACGACATCTATTGCATGTCTGTCCGTCCTGGAAGAGGGATCCCTCCTCAGTTGCTCTTCCTGAGGTTTCTACCGTTTTTTCCCCCGTTAAAGGGTTTTTTTTGGGGAGTTTTTCCTTATCCGCTGTGAGGGTCCAAAGGACAGAGGGATGTTGTGTGCTGTAAAGCCCTGTGAGGCAAATTGTGATTTGTGATATTGGGCTTTATAAATAAAATTGATTGATTGATTGATTGATTGACAGTCCTCTCTGGGATGGTTTTGTAGATGGAATCAGTTAATTCATAAATCGGACTGTTATATGCAGTATCAAGATCACAAGCATTAAAAACACAAGTCCAGGCTTTGGTCTCCAGGAGTTCTTTCATTCAGTACTTTACTTATCTTACAACAGGAAGATGCAGGTTTACGTACATGGTTCAGAAACATCACAACAGGAAAATGGTCGGATATATCAGACATTACCACACCAGTCTCCAGCTTGGTATTTTCATTATTTGTTACAATATTGTCAATGAGCTAGAGGAGTGTGTTACTCTGATATAAGTATTCATGGTCGGAAAAAAGGGAGAGGAGTATAGAATATTATTAAAATCATTTTTGGTAGCATTGTCCTTAGAGATGTCTATGTTAAAATCCCCATGGAGGATACAATCATTATTGTTCCTGTTCAGTGCATATAGGGTTTCATCTAATTTGTTAATAAAATCAACAGGGTTCGAATCAGGTGGACGATAAATTACTCCAGTAATAAGATTATTACCTTTATCAATGTTTATGTTGATGAAGAGGGAATCAGAATGATCGTCATCCAGGACCAGGTTATCACAAACATTGGCCTGGAGAGTGGAATTTACGTACATACTTACACCTCCACCTGTTCTCCCCAATCTGTTTTTGTGATAAAATTTGTAGCCCTTCAAGTTAAGAGTATCAATGTATGTATGTATGACCTGTCATTTAACCAGGGCCCTATTTCAGGAAGCAGGCTCAACAAACTCTGAGCCTAATCCCAATCTCCGAGTTGACTGAGCCTGAGCTGAGAAACTCTGAGTTTTCGGTTCCAGAACAGCTGATCACAGTCAGCTCAATCAGCTCTGAGTATGTTCAGCCTGAGAGAGGCACGTTCACGGCGAGCACCAAAAGACATCATCAGTGGAGTGCAGATAACGTGATATTCAGTGGCCAAAAGCAGAAAGCCACTTGTTTCATCCCAGCTGAGTCAGAGATTTTAATGACCGTGAAATGAAAAGAAATAAAAACTAACATGTCAGCTGCAGCTAAACAGCGTGAGGTGTGATGGGAACAGACTGCAGAGTGTGTTAGTAGGTAATGTAAAGTGATGTTACATAATGTTATGAGTTAATGTGTCTAATAAACAGAAAATATAGAAACATTACACAGAGTTCATATAGCCTATTTTAATATAATTTGCTGTATCATCTTATTCAGCTGTAATCTGATGGAGCCCAAACACAGTGGGCAGTGACTCAAAATCAAACACAAAGATATTGTAGGCCTACAGACCGGTAAAAGTTTTGCCTATACTTTCTTCATTCTGTCAATATTAGGCTGAGGTTCATTGAATTGCTGAACTGCTGTAAAATGACTTCTGATTCACGTAATCTCCTTTATGCTCGCATGGAGCTATTATGGGACGTTGAGTCCCATAAATGAGCCAGTTACACCGCAGAATATGAAAAGTAGGCTATTCATGAATCATTGCATCATGTAACGTAGATTAATTTCTGATTAACACTGACAAACCTGCAGTTCTTTGGAATTCCTCTTTTTTCAAGATTAGATAAGATTTGGGGCTTTTGTTGCCTTTAATGGCAAAACAGCGTAATGGTGACGGAGAGAGGGAACGACGCAGAGCGAGAGGCAGCAGGCTGCGTTTGAACCTGCGGCCGCTGCATCAGCATCTGATCACGGGGCGTCTGTTCCATCCACTAAGCCACCGATGCTCTGTTGCAAATACTTTGATAATTGATTGTGATTTATGTCCAGGGAAAACCACATAAAACGGGCAAAAGTCTTTTCAGAGCCAGAGTCACTTGTCTTACAGCCCGACAAACTGCTGTCTCTCTGATGTGTTCACTGTCTCTGATGTTATAAAGAAAACTGCTGCTGCCGAAGGATCAAAGGACAATGCATAAAATTTGCTCTGATGATAACGTAAATCCACAATGTGTAATATTTGATATAGCCTATGTGTGGAACAGATTGTTAAATGAAAGACTGTGAGGTCAAACAGTATCTTTCATACAGACACTTAGGGAGACATCCAAACGGGGTCTAATCACCTTCTCCTTACATAGCAGCCTCTGAATAAACTGCCTCAGCGTCCAACTTCATTCACTAAAGGACATGCCATGTCTTTCCTACCTGCGATGCGCTCAGCCTCAGGCTTAGATGAATTGCTCTGTGATGAATTGCTCCATGAAGAAAACCTGCGAGCCAGCAGGTTTGCTTCACGGAGTAAGTTGCCAGAGTAACTGACTCAGGGTTTCGCTGAGCTGGCTTTCTGAAACGGCAAACTCAGAGTTTCCCTCATCTCAGACTCAACATACTCAGAGTTTTCACTAATCCTGCTTTCTGAAATAGGGCCCAGGTTTCACTGCAAGCAATAACGTCAAAACTGCAGCCTGTGATAGAGAGTAAAGAAGCTAAGTCGTCATAATGTTTAGGTAGGCTTCTAATGTTGAGATGCATCACAGAGAAGTTGTTACGAGCATATAGACATTTAAGATTTTCAGGGTCATATTTTCCACAAGTAATATTAATAGTATTATCAATATAGTGTTAAGCATCTCCATTATCACCATTCAAGTTATCCAAAACCATTTGGAAGCTGTAGTCGTACATTTGAGATCACAAGGAAAGCATTCATACATGAAACAGTCACACAACACACACACACACACACACACAGACAGACAGACAGCCACAGCCACAGCCACACACACACACACACACACACACACACACACACACACACACCCACACACACACACCTGCTTGTTATAATTTAGCAGAAAGTATTTACCTCCCAACTCTACTGTTTCTTCTTCCTATAATTTCCCTCAAACTAAAATTTTATAATTCTTCCAAAAATTAAGTTTGGGACTAGGCTATTACCATAGGCGTCATTTAGGTATGGCGAGGTATGGCAGCTGCCATACCTTGGAATCGGGAGAAAAAAAAAGAGAGGGGTTCTGTAGTCATCTTACTCGAGGTGCACTGGCTGGTTGTTTTCATTGTATTGCACTTAAATAGGTCAATAATATGCTCATCAGTGAATACGAGTGTTAGTGAATACGAGTGTTATTGAATCAAATTGTTCGCCACTTCGCTCCTCCGCGAGTTATGAGTTATGTGAGTTACCATATATTTCCAAATAGTCGCCCGGTGGCAAATAGCCGCCGGGCACCTAATAGACACCGGGGTTTTGACCCCATTTTGCGCATAAATGCCGGTCCGATTAAACGCCCGGGCGATTATTTCCTCATTCATTGCCTCATGGCTGTCGCTCTTTGAGGGACTGTTTGCGCTTTTACGCACGGGTCGGTGGTGAAGTGGTGCATATGATTTGTGCTACGGATGGACGGACGGACAGCCACGTATCTAACTCAACTCAACTCAACTCAACTTTATTTATAGAGCACTTTAAAAACAACCACAGCTGAAACAAAGTGCTGTACAAAAATAAAAACATAAGGCAAACAATAAAAACAATAAAACAGTAAAACAAGAGCAGAGTCTCATGTTGGGTTAAAAGCCAAGGAGTAAAAATGGGTTGTAAGACTGGTTTTAAAAACGGACAGTGAGGGGGCCAGTCTAATGTGGACAGGTAAATCATTCCACAATCTGGGAGCCGCCACAGAAAAGGCTCTATCCCCTCTGAGCTTCCGCTTAGACCTCAGTACATCCAGGAGCAGCTGATCAGCTGACCTGAGGCACCGAGCAGGAGCGTAGGGATGAAGCAGCTCAGAGAGGTAAGGCGGGGCGAAACCATTTAAAGATTTAAAAACAAATAAAGGAATCTTAAAATGAATTCTAAAGTGCACGGGCAGCCAGTGGAGGGAGGCCAGAATGGGCGTAATGTGTTCCCTCTTACGTGCTCCAGTTAAGAGCCGAGCAGTGGCGTTCTGAACCAACTGGAGACGTGCGAGGGAAGACTGGCTGACTCCAAAATAAATTGTGTTACAGTAATCCAGCCGGGACATGATGAAGGCATGGATTACTATTTCAAAGTGCTGTTGTGCAAGAAAAGGTTTAACCTTTGCCAGCTGCCTAACGTGAAAGAAGCTGGACTTAACCACTGCACCAATTTGATGCTCCAATTTAAAACCACTGACCAAATACCATCACCTCTGTTTTCTTTTCATTGAAATTTAAAAAGTTTAAGGCCATCCAGGCTTTAATGTCATCAAGACATGACAGAAGCGGTTGTAGGGAGAAAGCATCTCTCTTCTTCAGCGGCACATAAATCTGACTATCATCAGCATAACAATGGAAGGAGATGCCATGCTTTCTAAGAATGGAACCCAGAGGAAGCAAATACAATGAAAAAAGCAGGGGCCCTAAAATTGAGCCCTGTGGAACCCCATATGACAGAGGAGCAGAGTGGGACTCAGAACCAGCAAGGCTTACACACATAGTTCTGTCTGCCAGATAGGATCTAAACCACTCCAGAGCACTACCACAGATGCCCACATGGTGCTGCAACTGGGATAAACAGGTAATATATCTGGCTACATCTTTCCCACATCAAATATCCGTGATCGCCTTGACTCGCGTGCGTAAAAGCGCACACAATTCCGTGTCCTCTCACCGCGGATGCTGTGATTTGATGGCCCAGTACTCATTGTAGCCCACCCTTATAAGACCCAATAATAATAATAATAATAATAATAATAATGATAATGATAAGTTACTGTGGACCTATATGCCATGCCTTTTAACAAAATTACCAGAAGAGTTCGCTGAAAAATAGGTAATGTCGGCCTGAATTACTCACGTGCATCCCCGGTGAAAATTGCTGTCAAGTATGGGGAATACAGCTTCTACAGGCTCGCCTTAGCTTATTGACAGGACTCAGGGACCAGAATTCGGGATGGTAGACTGTCGGGATGGCGATATTTTGGTGTGGCGGCCTGTAATTGTTGGTTAAATGGCCCGTTCGGTTGGTATTTGGATAAGTGGGGCTTTACTGCTATAATGTAATAGCACCACCCAGCGGTGAAACACGTGTACACGAAAAAAATGACCCACTCTACACAAACTCACCCCTACATTACACAGTATTTTTGCACTAAAAAAACATACTGGACAGGAACTGTAACCAAATAACGGCCTGGTGCAGGTTGGTGCAAAAAAAAAAAAAAAAAAAAACTTTGAGCAAATAGCCCCTGGTTCTTTTAAATGCCTGGGGTCAAAATCGATTTTGTGAAATAAACGCCCAGGCTACTATTTGGAAAAATACGGTATCTATGTGTTGTAAAAGCGTTTTGCTCTGCTGCTGTAGACAGCCTGTCTAAATGATGTTTTGAAGCCTGTCTGATTGTATGTGGGGTTTTTTTCTTCATGTCGGCATGTTAAGCTTGTATTTTCGGTCTCTGGAGACACTTGCCTATACAGTATTGTACCAAATTGGCCTTTGTTTTACTGTGTTTCATACACCGGACCACTTGGTTATCTTCTAGAAATGAGCTTGTAATTAATTTATTTTCTTTATTTTCTGTGAAGTTAAACACATGACTAATGATAATTAAACGTCCGCTCACTGTCCGTGGTGCTGAAATATGCGCTGAAATAGGTCCGATGTTTTCACTGCTCTCACCAAGTCGTGCATTACATGCAGACAGGAGGTAGCCTATTTTGAATGTAAGAAACAGCTTCATGTCCCTTGAAACCGTGTTCAATAGCATAGTATGTACTTCTGACAGGTCAAAGACCAAAGTGAAGTTTTATATATGTTCATATTTTTGAAACTCCATCATCAGTAGCTCTGTGACGTCATGTCATATTGCCATACCTTAGCTTTTGCTGAAATGACGCCCCTGGCTATTACCTTCCCTTTACCTATTGTTTAGTACTTTGAACTAAGAAGAGAAGGAAAAAGGAATCTGGGGGAGTAAAAACAACAACAAAAAACAAAAGAACACCCATTACAAATAGGTTAATTTGATTTAATATTAAGTAACTGACAAGAAAAAAGCCTACTGTAGCCTACTGTTGACAAATCATGAAAGCAAAACAACATACAAATAAATGAATAGGCTATCTGTAAAACCAGGAGAAATAACAGTAAGTATAATTATTGAAACTAATAATTCATTTCAAGTTTTTATCCTTGACAATCACTTTTTTTGCTGTATTCTATAAGTCAACATTTGTTTTCGTCTTCCCAGTCTCCTGGATCCTCTACTCTAGTGTCTGATGAGGAAATTCCATACACCTGCTCGGCCACCTGGGGGCTGTCATAGATTGTTTGCCCCTTGTCAATAATCGCACAGAGTTTTGCTGGATACTCAATGTATGATCTGATCCCCCTCTCCTTTGGGTGAAGTCAGATTTTCTTGAGAGCATTTCGCCTGACTTGCAACTTCGTCATGTAGTCCTGGTCGAAGTAAATTTGTTCTCCACAATATGCAAGATCCCTCTTTCCCCACGCAGTTTTCAGAACTTGTCTCATCTCCCAGGTGAAGAAATGCACAATAATACTGTGGGGTATATTCCGTGCCTCTGAACTTTTTGCACCAGCAGAGCGATGCGCCGCTGTTACATTGAGTTTTTATTTTGGAATAACCAGCACTTCGTGTAAGAATTGAATTGAATTCTTGAATTTATTGAGGGATAGCCCCTTGAGATGTAGCATCTCATTTTCGAGGGGGTCCTGAGTACACAAGTAACACATACATACATGTATAGATACATACAACAAAACAATAATACAAAACAGACAGTACAAGAAAAAACAAACAAACAAACAAACAAACAAACACAAAGCAAACTACAATTATATAAAAACAGATGCTTGCTCACCCTCTCCCACCCACACCCCAGTCCTCAAATGATATGCAGAAAAAATTGAATACAATGAACTAAATGTTGTACATAAATTATACTCAAATTAGAAACAGGAGCAGGTTGTTCTAACAAAAGAAAATAAAGATGACCTAAAGCTGTGGAAGGAGGTAATGGATCTCAAATGAGGAGGAAGAGTATTCCAGTCGATGGAGCTTTATATTGGAAAGACCTGCAACCAATTTCTTTAAGAATCCTGGGTACAAAAAAGAATGGGTATTGCATATGTCTGAGTGGATAAGAGGAACTAAATGGAACAAGAAGCTGACTTAAATAGGAGGGACAGTTAGAGTGAATATAATTAAAGATGAACAAAACCCAGTGAAATTGTCTTCTATTGTTAAGATGCAACCAATTCAGTGATTTGTACATAAAGCAGTGATGAGTTCTATATGGACATCTCAAAATAAATCTACATAGGGAATTATAAACAATATTAAGGGACTTGAAGTAACTATCAAATGTGTTCTGGTAAACAATATCAGCATAATTAATGATAGGCAGAATCAGCTGAGAAGTTATTCTTTTTCTAACATCAAAAGTAAAACACTTGATAGAGCGATATTGTTGGCTGAGACATCCATAGGTTCTCTTAACAACTGAGTCAATATGAAGTTTGAAAGAGAGTTCCGGGTCAAGCCAAAGTCCAAGATATTTGAAAAAGCTAACAGTCTCAAGAGGTGAACCATCATCAAAATTAATTTGCAAATTGTGGGGATGTGAGTAATTGTAAAGTGTGTGAAATAACATGCTGCAAGACTTCATGTTCAGTACAACTCTGTTGTTGGAAAACCATTTTTGGACCAGGCTGAAATCTGACTGTAGAGTATTCTGGATTTGAGATATATCAGTGTGAGATGTATAAATGACAGTAGCATAAAGATGAACAGAACATTGAGAACATATACTTTATAAATCATTAATAAAAATGGAAAAAAGAAGTGGACCTAAGGTAGAACCTTGCAGAACACCCTTTTCAGACTGAGAATCCTGAATAGCAACACATTACCGTCTGTTATGAAGATATGAATTAAACCCAAAGAGAGCATGTCGTGAAAAACCAATAGAATATAGCTTGTCAAGGAAGAAGTAGTGGTTGACCATATCAAAAGCTTTGGAGTGATCAGGAAATATTGCACCAGTGAGTTGGCCTTTATCAAAGGAGGAGAACACATCACTGGTGAATTTTAAGAGAGCTGTAGTGGTGGAATGCTTGGATCTGAATCTGATTGGAAAGGAGAAGGAATATTAAATGAATTTATGTACTGCGATAGTTGAATGAAGATGAGTTTCTCAAAAATTTTAGCAACAGAAAAAATAATAGAAATTGGGCAGTAGTTATTCATGTCAGTTGGATCTCCAGCTTTGAAAAGGGGAGTAACTCTGGCGCATTTCCATATAGAAGGAATTGAGCAGGTAGACAATGAAAGATTAAATAGATCTGCAAGAGGATACATTAATACATCTGCGGCTATTTTAAGAAATTTGGCATCTAAACCATCAGGGCCAGCATTGGAGCTGTGTTTGAGCTCACGTATGGCATGAAAGACATCAATGGGAAGGATTTTGCTAAAGGAAAAAGAGCTATTGGTAAAAACAGGGTTAGGGGAACAAGCTGTGTTATGTACAGTACAGGCCAAAAGTTTGGACACACCTTCTCATTCAATACGTTTTCTTTATTTTCATGACTATTTACATTGTAGATTCTCACTGAAGGCATCAAAACTATGAATGAACACATGTGGAGTTATGTACTTAACAAAAAAAGGTGAAATAACTGAAAACATGTTTTATATTCTAGTTTCTTCAAAATAGCCACCCTTTGCTCTGATTACTGCTTTGCACACTCTTGGCATTCTCTCCATGAGCTTCAAGAGGTAGTCACCTGAAATGGTTTTCCAACAGTCTTGAAGGAGTTCCCAGAGGTGTTTAGCACTTGTTGGCCCCTTTGCCTTCACTCTGCGGTCCAGCTCACACCAAACCATCTCAATTGGGTTCAGGTCCGGTGACTGTGGAGGCCAGGTCATCTGCCGCAGCACTCCATCACTCTCCTTCTTGGTCAAATAGCCCTTACACAGCCTGGAGGTGTGTTTGGGGTCATTGTCCTGTTGAAAAATAAATGATCGTCCAACTAAACGCAAACCGGATGGGATGGCATGTCGCTGCAGGATGCTGTGGTAGCCATGCTGGTTCAGTGTGCCTTCAATGTTGAATAAATCCCCAACAGTGTCACCAGCAAAACACCCCCACACCATCACACCTCCTCCTCCATGCTTCACAGTGGGAACCAGGCATGTGGAATCCATCCGTTCACCTTTTCTGCGTCTCACAAAGACACGGCGGTTGGAACCAAAGATCTCAAATTTGGACTCATCAGACCAAAGCACAGATTTCCACTGGTCTAATGTCCATTCCTTGTGTTTCTTGGCCCAAACAAATCTCTTCTGCTTGTTGCCTCTCCTTAGCAGTGGTTTCCTAGCAGCTATTTGACCATGAAGGCCTGATTGGCGCAGTCTCCTCTTAACAGTTGTTCTAGAGATGGGTCTGCTGCTAGAACTCTGTGTGGCATTCATCTGGTCTCTGATCTGAGCTGCTGTTAACTTGCGATTTCTGAGGCTGGTGACTCGGATGAACTTATCCTCAGAAGCAGAGGTGACTCTTGGTCTTCCTTTCCTGGGTCGGTCCTCATGTGTGCCAGTTTCGTTGTAGCGCTTGATGGTTTTTGCGACTCCACTTGGGGACACATTTAAAGTTTTTGCAATTTTCCGGACTGACTGACCTTCATTTCTTAAAGTAATGATGGCCACTCATTTTTCTTTAGTTAGCTGATTGGTTCTTGCCATAATCTGAATTTTAACAGTTGTCCAATAGGGCTGTCGGCTGTGTATTAACCTGACTTCTGCACAACACAACTGATGGTCCCAACCCCATTGATAAAGCAAGAAATTCCACTAATTAACCCTGATAAGGCACACCTGTGAAGTGGAAACCATTTCAGGTGACTACCTCTTGAAGCTCATGGAGAGAATGCCAAGAGTGTGCAAAGCAGTAATCAGAGCAAAGGGTGGCTATTTTGAAGAAACTAGAATATAAAACATGTTTTCAGTTATTTCACCTTTTTTTGTTAAGTACATAACTCCACATGTGTTCATTCATAGTTTTGATGCCTTCAGTGAGAATCTACAATGTAAATAGTCATGAAAATAAAGAAAACGCATTGAATGAGAAGGTGTGTCCAAACTTTTGGCCTGTACTGTAAGTTGTTGAGTTGGGAACCACAGATGGATGAGAAATGTTGATTAAAAGCCTGAGAAATGAGTGGTGGATCAGAAGTAATTTGATTGTTAAAACGAATCTGGTTTATGGGACTTTTGTTAGTTTTATTGAGAATAAGATTCAATTGATTCCAAAACTGTCTAGGATTATGAAAATTATAAGAAAGGCTGTCTTTATAGTCGTTGGATTTGGCATTCCTTATTTTGGTTTTACACAAATTCCTCAGACATGTAGGACTGTAGGATTCCCAGTCAACAGGATCTTTGGAAGAACAGTATTTAGACCAGGCTTTAGGGATAAAGGAAAAAAATTCCAGGCATCTTCAATGAAAGGAATTAGCTGAAATCTGTTCCAATTAATAGTAATTATTTCTTGAATAAAGCTCTCATAATTAATATTCTTGCATTGTCTAAATCTAATATACTTAGGCGGAGAGCTTGGAATTTTAATTTTCCAGACACAAAATATAACAGAATGGTCACTTAAACAGTCAGCCATAACACCAGATTTGATTATTCTTTCTGGGTTAGTGACAAGTATCCAGTCTAACAGAGAGGAAGAGCGAATATCAGCTCTGGTAGGTTCATTAATCAACTGAGTTAAATTCACACTGCTAAATAAATTTTGATCATTGGAAGAGGAACGATCAAGCCAATTAATGCTGAAGTTGCCTAGGATTATCATTTCAAAACAAAACTGAGTTGAGGAAAAAGGGTGGGGGGAGTGGGAGAGCAGCAAATAACAGATGAAGAGACACCACAAACACGAGAGTATACACACAAAACACATACAGTAACTAGACATACGGACAGAACAAGTTGGTAAGACACAAAACAAATATATACACACACAGAAACAAAAATTAACAAAGTGGCCAAACAACTGACCCAGGACCATAAGAGCCCATAGGTTTTGGATAATGGGCCAAACCCATAATCAGAACCAGAATCAGAACTGTGTCTGCTTCATTGAAAAAGTTTTATAAATGTAGCTTAGAGAACTCAAAATTAAGGAAACAAAAAAAGCCAGAGCCTTATGAAATAAAGTAGGCTGCTGCTAGTAAGTAACTATGATGGCCAGATAACAAGACTCATCAGAAAAGTTGTTGCAGCACAATAACTGTTTAAATAAGAGTGAAAAATAAATCAACCCTAAGGGAGAACACCAAAACGACTTTGCGGCAATAATTTCAACTCTACGGCAGCTGGGTATAAACAGAAAACAAACTGTTTTACAACGAGAAAATACATGTGAGTCTACTGAATGTACACAATACAAACAGAGCCGCAATAGAAAACAGAAAAAACAACAACACAGAAGAGCAGTATCAATGAACAACTTCCAAAGTCATTGACTGTAAAGCCAAGAGTGTCGGCTTGGAGTTACAGCGGGACGACTGCACCAGCCCCATGGCAAAAAGCTGACCAAAGCCAGAAAGTTTGCCGTTAAGGTAAAGAGTTCATAGAGGAGTTCATGGAGGAGTTCATCGGAGGCATGAAAGCAGCTTCAGCGGCTTTGTGATCACTGAATTTTTGTTCATTACCATCGACCCGCACACACAAAGTGCAGGGATATCGGAGGGAATACTTTAGTTTAAGCTCCCGGAGCCTGCGCTTTACCTGATCGAAGGACCAGCGCCTCTTCGTCAGGTCAGCGCTGTAGTCGGGATAGATGAAGATACGGCCCCCGTTAAATGACAGCTCCTTCTTTTCACGGGCGAGGCGAAGAATCTTTAACTTATCCTGAAAGTGCAGCAGTTTGATCAGAATGGGCCTCCGGCTGGATCTGTCATCCTGACGGAAAGTAGGAGTGTGATGTGGAGTGGGGAAGTGCTCCGGCCCCAGGAGTTTAGGGATCAAGCGGGCCATTAACCGGAGTATATCATGGCCTTCAGAGAATTCAGGTACTCTGAGAAAGCAGAGATTGGCAGATCTACTCCTGTTCTCCAGATCATGAACTTTATCCACGAGGTAGGAAATGTCCTTTTCCAGTTGTTTAATCCAGGTGGTGATTTCACTTAGATTATCCTCATATGCTCCAACACGGTGTTCGAGTTGTGCAACGTGATCACCAAGAGTGGATAAGGAGTTTTGGATGCCATTCAGTTTGGAAACAATAGGATCCACTTTAGAGTCAAAGTATGCCATCATGTCAGTTTTAGACTGCTGGATGGAGTCAGATAAAGTTTTCAGCTGGCTGATGAACTGATCCATTGTGTGGAAACTTTGGCTTGAAAGTTTGCAGGTGAAAAAATAATAATCAGTCCAAACAGCGAACCTGATTATTCAACTGACAAATATTTGAAGATGATTATTTAGAAATGATGACAGTAGGGAGCCATGAAATGCCACAATTTCAAAAAGAAAAGGCAAGCAGTCACCAGCTCAGAACAGCTTACTCACTCCGCGGCCATCTTGCCCAAAGACGGTAGTAAGAGCATTTCCACAAAGTCTATCATACTAACAGAATCGTTGTTTTCCTTGACATTGTAAATCCTGATGTTATTTTGGCGTGATTTATTTTCCAGATATTCCAATCTCATCTGAGACTCTTTCTGGTCTTGTGTCAGTGCTTTTATTACCTCCACCAGAATTATTTCTCGTTCTTCTGTGTCATCCACTCTTTCTTCAATCCTCTCGATCCTTTCAGCCATCCGTTGTAATTCATGTTTCTGTTGCCCGATATCTTCTTTTTAGTTCAGCCAGCTCATGTTTTGTTTTGTTTCTAAAGTCTTTCAGCTCCCCTCGAAATTCTCTGAGCTCTTTGGTGATATCCGATGTAATTTCTTTCAGCATTTCTTTAATATGAGATTCTTCCATGGCTGTTTGTCTCTTTACTTTTGGTGCCTTTGTTTTCACTTTTATCTTTGTCTCTGTGACTGTACCAGAGCGAAAATTCATTCCTTATTCGATTTGATTTAGAGTCTCTTTCATCATTTTTGGCTTAGAAAATTATTTTTGTATTTTAAGTCAAGGATTAGGAGGAAGACAAATGCTTAAGCTGCCATCCTCTCGCCCTCTCAACCTGAAGCTGAGAAACCTGTCAGCCTCACTGGCTCACTAGCCAACTAGCATGCTGCCTACAGGGAAAATTAACTGTAATCTTGTCAAAGACATTAAGAAGACAAATGAAACATTACATGTTGCCTTCACAACATACTGCTTAAAACTCCATGATCTACAAATCCTTTTCTAACTCTGGGGCTAAAAACCCTTCGACTGCCTGCTGCATTCTTCTCCATACTACACCCAAATCCCATTGAGATGTATTGGCTGTCCACGGTATCAGCTGTGCTGGCAGCTCTAGCCTAAATGTTACATCTGCATAACCCAAAACAAAATGTGCAACAAATATTTGCCGTTGATGTCATCTTAATAGACACATGAGTGCAGGGTGTAATGTGTTTCAGCTGCGCTTGGTCTGCAGAGCCGTACAGCTTTGCTTCCTGTCTCCCTGCTTCTCTGACACACAGCAAAGCCCAGTCACAAGCTGTCTACCAACTCATTATATCATATTACTCAGGCTACAATACTGGTGCTTCACCATGTATGAAGCTCCTATGAAGCTAACACAGAAACAAAAACATATTTATTTTCTTTTTGTATGATAATCTAGACGATTTGTTACTGGATTTGATTGCTGCTGTACAGCAATCACATTTATGTTGTCTTGCAAATGTACTGATATTCTCCAGCGCCTCAATTCACTCATCTGTTATACATCCATTTTTGTAACCGCTTATCCTCTTGAGGGTTGCAGGGGGGCTGGAGACTTTCCCAGCTGATATTGGGTGAGAGGCAGGTTACACCCTGGACAGATCGGCAGACGATTGCAGGGCTAGCACATAGAGACAGACAACCATTCACACTCACATTCACACCTACGTGCAATTTAGAGTCACCAATTAACCTATCCCCAACCTGCATGTCTTTGGACTGTGGGAGGAAGCCGAAGTACCTGGAGAAAACCCACGCTGACATGAGCAGAGCAGGCAAACTTTGCACAGAAGGGCTCCCTCCTGGGACCGAACCAGGAACCCTTTTGTTGTGAGGTGACAGTGCTAACCACCACGCCACTGTGCCGCCCATCTGTTATTCAGTTAATGCTAAATAAAGTACTACATGGCCAGTGGGAAGTTCAAAAAGACTGATCCATTTGGCCAGTGCTGAAAGCATTGTTTTCTAAGTTCAAATTCTAAAGACAGTAGTCACTGTATGGTAAGCCAGACTGCTGCCAGGGCAAGGCCATCATCATGTTACAGACCCCTGTGCACAAATGTTTGATGGGCCCTTAGCCAACTTGGTTTGGTGGTCAGGCTTTTTTTCTTTCTTCAATAAATCAGATGTAGCATACTGGACATATACAGAATAGTTGTAATTTATTACTGAGAGCACTACACTGTGCAGCACTGGAAAATGAAAAGTAACTATTGAAAGTAACCATAACTATACAGCTTGATGGCCTTAAAATGCCTCACATTAAATGGAAAATCAAGCAGCCAGACCAGATTTGCTTTTTCATAATGACATAAAAATGTAGCTATTCTTCTCTGCTCTCCAGGGGCTGGCTCTGTGTCTGTCTGTTTGTGAGCCTTTCTAACTTTTTAAGCACTCTATTGACTTTTTTGGTACCTAAGTTAGCAGTAGCAACTTGTCTCTTAAACCCTATCCCACTAGGCTCCTTAAAGAAGTTTTATCTTAAGTTAACACTTCTTTATAGATATGATCAACCTTTATGCTACCTCCCTTTTCTCTCTAAGACCCTTGAGAAAGTGGTGGCTAATCAGTTGTATGACTTTTCCATAAGAATAGTTTTTTGAGGATTTTTCAGTCAGGACATAGAGTGTACCATAACACAGATAAAGTACTGGTAGTATTTACAAATGACCTGACTGCTTTGGACAAAGGACTTGTCCAGGTACTTGTCTAATTAGATTAAAGCTTAGATTGGGCCCAAAAAATCAAGCCCGACCCACCCGAGCCCGTGCATGTTCTGTCCGAGCCCGGCCTGTCTTGTCCCTTTAACTGTAATTATGAGCCCAAGCCTGGTTTAAACCCGATATTTTTTTTAAAGGGGCAAAAAGTGAAATCATTTCACAGCTAGGTTTGCTGTTGTGCACTGCCTGTTGTCCAAAACAAAGTGTGTCATGAGCCACACCTCCCTCTACCTCTGCTCTCCACCCCCAACCCCCCACCCGCCTCATTACCTATCTGCGTAGCCAAGCACCGCAGCACCTCCACGGACTATTACATCCAGACGGTCCCGGTGTTTCCTCTGCAGGCTCCACTTCACTCAGCTGCCCGATAAACCCGCTGCTTCTTCCCACATTAACCTGAATAACAAACCAGGCCTTGGCTAACTGGCTGTGCTTCCCTCCGGTCATGCTGCAGCTAACGCCCCGCTAGTCAGCTGCCATGCTAACGTTCCTACTCTTCTGCGTGCTCACAGGCTCACGGAGAAGAGTTAGTGTTAGCTCCCGGAGTTAGCACTAGTCAGCTGCCACCGACTACTGGAGTAACCTACAGCCATGGAGCAATTCTACCAGCTCTTCTAGTCACTGAGCCTTGTCTCCATCTCAGCAAGTATATTACATTTATTACAGGTACCATCATGCCATCTGCCATTGCTCACTGGCTGTAGCCTTTTATAGTGAGGGAGGGCCAAGGGCTCCGAGAGGAGGGAGGAGGCGCTGATTCACATGAACGTACATGAACATGCAGCCGGACCGGCTTGTAAACAAGGGGCTGGAGATCAACACAGAGAGAGGGTGTGTGAGGTCATGCTATACTCCAGATGAAATTACACCCCTAGTTCTTCACATAGCGATTTTTTAATTCCTTCAATCTAGAAATAATGAATTTCGATTATTGCCCCTTTAAGGATACAAACGTGGACATTGAAGGTTGACTGACGTCTGTCTCTTCATGGCAAGCCTTCCCAATGTGTGAGGTCCCCGTCTTTTTGTTGTCATATACTAGCATCGTGCTGCACTTGGTACACTTGATGAAGCCAATACACCCATTGTCACCGTCGACAACTCGTGCGCAGCCAGCGGCCCCCGTCAAGGTGTGATAAGTAGTTGGTTCCATAGCCTAGGTCTATTATGAGGAGCCCGACCCGTCCGAGCCTGAGGATAGTGGCGGGAAATTATGGCCTGACCCAGCCCACCAGTCGGGTTGGGTCCGGGTCGGGTTCGGGCAGAGAATCTAAGCTCTAAATTAGATCTCAGTTCTGCATTTGACCATCACATCCTGTGACAAAGACTGGAAAATTTAACTGATATGCCTTGTAGGAACTGCACTAAGCCATGATAAGCCCTATTTATGAGATTGATCTCAGTTTTTTTTGTGAAAAATTTTGTGAACTTTCATTGTTATGCAGATGATACCCAATTATATCTATCGATCAAGCCAAATGAAACCAAGCAATCATTAATTAAACTACAAACATGTCTTAGTAATAATAATAATAATAATAGTAATAATAATAATAAAAACAGAACACATTTTTAAAACAGAGAGTATTAAATAAACGAAGAGCCAAACACTGAGTACATAGTAAAAACAGGGTAAGACGACCTAGACGATGCAATTTCTTAAGAACTTGTGGGTGTGAATGCTGCGTACTGAAAAGCTGACGCTACACTGCAATGGTGGCTTTAATGTGTAAGAATAAGGTAAAGTCATAGGAATAGCTGAACAAGTTGAAATGGGTCTAATTAGAATGAATGTCATTGAAAAGTTGAATGATACCAATCCTGTGAAATATTTCAAGCTTTTTGAAAAGCTGACACTACACTGAATTGCTGGCTTAAATCGTCGCTGTCGGGTGCAAACCTCCCATGTCCAAAACTGTTACTTTTCAGGAAATGAAAAAAAACGTGTGGTTTTGTAACAACTGGACATAATATTCAAGGGCTCCGGAGGTTTAGTCACAGGTGGTTTTAAATACTTTTCATTGGTTAAATATTTGTAAAACCACAGTCAGACATACAGAGTGACCAATAGTACTGATTAATGGAAAAAAATAAAAATCATGATTTTTGGACATAGGAGGTTTGCGCCCGACAGCGACGAAATGTGTAAAGTAGGGTAAATTAGTAGGAATAGTTGTAGGAATGGGGTGAATTAGTATGAATGTCATTGAAAAGTTGAATTATACCCATAATGTGGGATATCTTAAAGGTTGTTGAAAAGCTGACACTACACTGCAATGCCGGCTTTAAATCCTGAATAACACTGTTAATGTATGACTGGTGCAGAATATTTTAAGATGTTTTGAAAAGCTGATACTACACTGACTTGCTTACTTTAATGTTTAAGAATAAGGTAAAGTATGTAAAGAAAATGTAGAGAAATAGTTTAAATACTGAAATGGGTCTATTTAGTATGAATGTCATTAAAAAGCTAAATGACAGCAATACATTTTTTGAAAGAGCACAAGTTTTACTCCATTTTGACCAAATATAATGTATGTAAAGTGAAAATTCTGGGCATGACATTGAGTTACAGAGAAATGTTGCAGAATGGGTCTATTTAGTATGAATGTCATTAAAAAGCTAAATGACAGCAATACATTTTTTGAAAGAGCACAATTTTTACTCCATTTTGACCAAATATAATATATGTAAAGTGAAAATTCTGGGCATGACATTGAGTGACAGAGAAATGTTGTTGTCCACTCTAACAATTTTACTACCACTCTAGCTCTGAACATTCCATCCAATACAAACCAATGTCAAAACCTGAAAAGGGCATTATTACTAAAGCTCCAATCAAGTTTGAATATTTCAAAACCAGTTTAATTGGGATTTGAAAGTTGAATCATAGCCAGAATGTATAAAAGTTTCTACAGTGAGTTTCTACATGAATGTATGCATGAGGAGCTAGAACTTGAAAATAAATATAAAACCATGAATTTTTGCCAAGTTTGAACATACTGCCCATCTACCTGAATGGGGAAAAATGCCAGGAAAAAAGTACGAAGGGAGGGATAAATGAGAAAAGTCATACTGATCATGTCTTAAGTGAGCTTAATATTTTGATGTTTGAATGAAGTTTCTGTGTTGAATAATATAGAGTTGAAGGCCAAAAAAGTGGAGGAATAATAATATTAATAATAATAAAAAAAAAATTTCTGTAACATAATAAAAATAATAGTAATAATTATTATAATAACAATGCTTTTAGCATTCACACCCAAATAAAATGACCTGAAACATAAATAAAATTAAGGAAATAGCAATTCTGAATAGCAAAGACTCTGTCACCTGGACCGCTGGACCTGAGAAAGACAAGGAGTGACACATCTGAGGATCTCAGCGTGCAAGAGGAATAAAACAGGGCAATAACAGATAAGGTAAGTAACTCTTAGTGAGGCCTCTCAGGGTTTTGTATGTAATCAATAACATCTTAAAATCTATTTTGAATGCAACAGGTAGCCAGCGTAAGGAAGCCAGAATCGGTAAAATGTGCTCATGTTTCCTACTTCGAGTCAAAATCCTGGCAGCAGAATTTTGGATTAGTTGAAGACGGGATTTTTTTTTTTTTTTTAACTGATGCCAGAGATCAAGGAGTTAGAGTAGTCTAATTGAATTGTTATGGAGGCATGGCTAACAATTTCCACATTTTTGGTGGAAGGAAATGGGCTAATCTTTGAAATGTTTCTGAGATGATGAAAGCTAGAGGGAACCATTGATTTGACATATTTGTCTGAGCTTAAGTTTTGATTAAACAAAAGAAGACAAAACACTCACCCTAATTCTGCATAATTGTGAAATGCATCACTTTCTGTATGCCAGAAACTTCTTCTCGAAAAAGTCCAACCAAACTCCAGCTGTTTAAAACAGTTAAGTAAATCATTTGTTGCTTTAGCAGCCCACGACAGAGAGTTAACTCATTTATTTCTGCTCAAGTATGTCCCTGGTGTGAATGAAGCAGCAGGAAAAATGGTTCATGGCCCGCTGCTTTTTTTTCCTGACTACTTGCTGCCTAGTGGTTGTAGCTGTAAGTCATTATCAAGCTCATCAGAGCAGACTGTGCGCATGAATAGAGAAGATTGACTGGAGAGTAGTCACAGGCTGGGGCATGTCCTCCTTTATAAGCAACAGGACGGAAAAGACACAGGATTGCATTACATACAAAAGTCATTACACACAAGAATTTCTCTTTGTTAAAACACACTGAGGAAGAATTCTAATAAAGAAGAGAAAAGTCATGGCTCTGGTATCAGGCTCTGCTGCATCTAGATGTGCTCTGAGGCATGTTTCTACTTTGTACAAAGGCACTCAAAAGAGTATCATAATATTTCCTTTAGGGATTTGAATTAGTGACAATGTTGTTATTGCACTGTAGAGCCTCTTAGTTTCTTTTATCAAATATGAGGTCGACATTTGAGTCAAATTGGAATACAGTTCATTTAAAAGTGGCATTAAACCATGTGGAATCTTCCCTGTAAAAGTTTTCAGAGCTAAACTAAAAGCACAAATAAACATGAGCGTCACTTCCCAAAGATTAGAGTTTCTCCAAATATCTCAAAGGATAATTATCTTCCTCACCCTTATGAACCTCTGAGACAGAGGACACTGTTTAAAATCCACTGATAAAATTAAAAACAAAGTCACTGAATATTTATTGAAAGTGTTTGCCAAGTGTTAGGTAACCAGTAATTACTATGACAACATAACAAACTTTATCCAAACTCCACCTCTGCTTTTGGCAAACTGAATTGAAAATCCCTGCCTCATTTTACAGATAAATATCTTAGCTTACATAGACTCTTGTATGAGATGTCTTAAACAAAGGAATAAATGGACTAAAAATACCCAATTCAACCTGAGGAACCTTGTTTTTCTCTTGCTATCGGAGTCAGGGATCATAGGAGAGTGAATGAGGCTAGGATGGGGTTAAATTGAAATCCAGGCCATTCTATTCACTTTTCCTTGTTTTCCTTGTTTGTTCTGGTTAGTAGACAAACAAAACTGCCAGAAAAACAAACAACACATTACGTGTCTCACCAGGGATTATGACACACTGCAGCACTGCATTACACAATTATGGGACATCTATCACTCTGTTCCCCGTGCAGTTTTGGGACTCTCACTTAGGGTGACCAGGTCCAATAAACCAAATGTGGGACAAGGAGTAGGTTTGTGAGGGACAATGTGGGACACCTGCCCCCAGCATGAAGTTTAGTCATCAGAGACTAAATACATTCATCATAAACTACAGAGTCTACTGTATATTAACACTGGACTGTTTTAAGTATTGAAGTATTTAGCAACACAGAGACTTGTGGTCAGCGGGATGTGAGGATTCTCAAAATAACATCTGTAGCCTACAGATGTGAAGCCCTGACTGTATCGGACTGATCTTTAATGAAGCTTTTGTCTTGTATTTTTTTTCCTGAAAATATTAACCAACAGTAGTTGAGGGGACAGGTCAAACTGATATGATGCTGATTTACAGGAGAATTCATGTAAAATGGAGGTTAAACCATGAACATAAAGCACTTTAATAAATTAATCTATCATAATTAAAACAACTGGAGATTGAAAACAAACTGACATATGGGTCTGATCACTTTTTTAATGAACTGACATCATTCCAGACAGGATGTGAGTGTGTCTGTGACTTCCTGTACGGACTGAAGGCTACTGGAAACTGTCGGGGAAACTGTCTGACTTCACCGCAACTTTTTGTCACCGCCCCCCGCTGCGGCTGCCTCATCTCGTCTACTGTGCAGGCGAGGCGCAGTTCATCTCTAACGAGCCTATTAGCTAATGAGTGTCACCTGTTGCTATCAAGGAGGTTGAAATAGTTGCTATATGGGGCGGGAGCGCTTAAACGCACAGAGCCCACGTGGGCTTGCCGCTGCATGCAGCTTCTTCTCATTGGCCGGGGGGGAATACAAGTGTGGGTGACAACCAATCATGCGGGACATGGTCTCAATTTGCATGACGCATGAAAAGAGACAGAAATGCTGTGCAGTCCCGCGCAATGTGGGATGTCTGGTCACCCTACTCTCACTGTCTGGTTCATCTGACTTACAGGCAGAAACTAAAATTTGTGGCAAAGACTGTAAGGAGGCTGGTTTGTATGACAGTGTGTTCCAATTCCTACCAACATCCAGCAACTTCCCACAGTCACTGAAGAGGAGCGGGTCAACATTCAACAGGCCACAATCAACAATATGATCAACTCTATGGAGATGTGTTAAACTGTGTGAGGCAAACAGTGTCACTCCAGATACTGACTGAGGGCCAAAACATACCAGTGGTGAACGGCGCACGTCACAAAAATATGCTCCTGTTATTTGTGATGTACAACCCCATGTGGTAGCTAGACGCATATTAGCACTCCTGGACGCACAGTCCTATGGCACTTAAAGCCACTGTCCTATTTCCAGCCTCGCTGACGCTGGAATTGAATGCATTTCTCCCCCACTCAAGATCAAGATCATCTTTATTGTCCCACAATGGAAATACAACATACAACATAGTACATACACAAATCAACATTATACCCAACGTAGCAATAGGAAACACACAAAGATAAATAAATAAATAAATTACATCAAACACTAAAAATACCCCTATAAGAATGCATATCAGCAAATCGTCATAATCCAATGCCAGATCTGGCTTTATCTGCCACTTGCTCTCTACTTGTACATACCAACTCCTGAAGAAGCTCTTTTCCTCTGCTCCTATGGCAGCTTGACTCCTCTCATTGCCATAGATATAAAGAGAACTCTGTAGCTGTTGTTGTGTCTCGTTTGTGACAAAGAATGGATAAGGTGAGATTCATGGTTGAAGTTGAGAAATATCCCGAGCTTAATGACCCACAGTCCCATTATTATAAAGATATTGCCTGGCGACTCATAGCTCTGGAGATCGGCAATAGACATCAGTGTGTTTTCAGCTTGATTCTTTGGGGTATCTATGACCAAAAAATGCATTTCTGTTGCGCTAGTCATATGAAATCCTAATAAATGTGATGATAAAACTGCATATTTTATAGTGTCCTTTTATTGTGACCATGCCAAAGGACACCTGCGTAGTAATTTAATCAGCATCTTGATATGCCACAGGTGTCAGGTGGATAGATTATCTTGGAAAAGGAGAAGAGCTCACTAACTGGGATTTTTAATTTTTGAGAGATAATTGAGATAATTGAGAGAAATACATCTATTTAGTGCATGGAAAAATTTCGATCTCTTACTTAAACCTTTTTTAACTGTTTGCACCTTGGGAGGCTGGCATACTAAATCACACTACCACACAAACGGCCACCTCAATTAAAAATCTATCAATATTCTGTAGCTTTAGTGTTGAACCAAAGGTAAAACAAACAGTAGAACGTATAGGGTAAACATCAGTCTTTCAAGTAGCTTCCCTCATTAAGTACACGTCAAGATCCACATGCTCTAAACTGGTGATGATACTGAAACACATGCACTGATCAGCTCTCCCAGTCTCTTCCACAGATGGAGTCCTGGGCTGGCTAAAGGAGAGCAGAGGCAAAAAGGAAGACAGTTAGGCTGATAGATGCAGGGGGACTGCAGGGGACAAGGGTTTAGGGAATTGGGAGCCTCTGTCTAATTCCTTCATGATCTCCCTGTTGTCAAGGGGAGGGGAAAGGGGCGTTGCCATGACTTACTGCTAAATTACTTCAAGCGAAAATAAGTGTCACTTCTAATGGAAGGAAGACCGACAGATTCTAACTGAGGAACAGACTTGAGCTCACAGTTTATGACTCATCATCACTTGACAAAGGTGAAAAAATCCTTTGCTGCAGTTGAGGTTACAAAAGGAAAGCTCTGACTGTTTTGTTGCAGCTGCAGAGACATCATCGCAGCGGAACATTTTCCTTTAGGTCTTTACAGACCACAAGGTCTGGAAAAGGAAGTAAAGGAAAAGGAAATAGTATAAAGAAGTTACACTGACGGAATAATTGACAAACAGAGGGAATGAGGAATGACTGACTAGGGAGGACTCAAAGTCAAACTTGTTAGAAAGGCAAGGGATATAAGGACACAGTGACAAGTGAAGGTAAGTGGAGCGATTTTCTGACCCGAAATTTATATTTCATATGCAAAACACTGAATACTGGACTGTGCTCTGTACCCAATTAGCCAACATTCACAAATTGTTTTGCCCATAACACACAGTTTTCCTTGCCTTTGTTCCCCTTTAAGTATCTTTACTCTGACAGTATGGTATATACTCTGTATAAAATATTTTTAAGTCTTTGCTTTTATAGTTGGAGATGTTCTAGATGTCTTGTGCATCATTTTTGTAGCCTTAAAGATCAGATGTTGTGATACCCCAAACAACTCAGAGACTCTTTATCTGATGACATGGTTTCTCTAGATGGCATTGCTCTGGCCTCTAGCACTACCGTAAGGAACCTCGGAGTAATATTTGACCAAGATTTGTCTTTTAATTTTCATTTAAAACAAATCTCACGGACTGCATTTTTTCATCTGCGTAATATTGCAAAAATTAGGCCCATCCTGACCCGAAAAGATGCAGAAAAATTGGTCCACGCTTTTGTTACCTCTAGGCTGGATTACTGTAACTCCCTATTATCAGGTAGCTCCAATAAGTCTTTAAAAACTCTCCAGCTAATTCAGAATGCAGCGGCACCTTGTCTAACAGGAACTAAGAAACGAGATTCTTGCACACAACTAAACAACTCTGCACTAATCCAGGCTGTTTACAACACAAATCATATTCCCATAGACTCATTAACAAATAGGCTTTCAACAGAGCTACACCCAAACAGGCATCTCAAAGTTCCCGCTTCTTTTCCTTTGTCTTTGTCCTGACCACACGGTCAGACAAACACCTCCCCCGATCTCAAGCTAGCTTTGATTCGGCCATCTTGTAGTTCTCTGTTGCCAGCCATTTTGTTTTGTAGGCCAAACGGCTCTTTGATCACCACACCCGCCTTTGTCTCTCTCTGTCTCTCTGTCTCTCTCTCTCTCTCTCTTTTGACGGAAATGAACTGCCGTGTCAGCAAGCATCCTGCCAGCACCCCTGAGTTGCGTGAAGGTGCAAGGGCCCGTTCATCTCAGCTTTAATTATTATTATTTTTATCCCCAATGAATTGCCTTTTTGGGAGGCTTAACATACTCTAAATTTCATGAAACTTTGCGGATATATCAGAACTGGTGGAAAAAACTAGGTAGGCATATGTAACACTGCAAGATGTACAAAAATAGCCTCTTGAAGCCATGCTCCAAACCCATCAGTACGTTGACAATTTTTTATTTACCTGTGAAATTTTGGTGCTTTTTTTGCCATTTCCAGGTGAAGTAAATTAACTAACTAGTCCTAGAGATTTTATCTGATCCACTTCAAACCTTGGTTAGTCCTACTAGAAGACCCTGAAGATGAAAAGTTATTACAGGCTTGAGTTTTGGTCAAATTGTGTAACCGTGGGAAGGCGTCAAACTTAGGGGTCTCGCCACAAAGCAGGAAGTAGTTTACAACTCCAGCATACATGGTCCAATCTTCCCCAAACTTCACAGGATTGATCACAGTCCTGTGCTGAACACATCCACATGTCAATAATTAGTGATAGTTACAGCGCCCCTACTGGCAACAGGAAATTACATGTTTTAGACTTTGATGTACATCTCCTACAGAGTTGACCACATCCACCTCAAACTTGGTCAAAAATGCCATAAGACCTTGAAAATGCTTTATTGTGGAAACTGTTTTTTGAGTTTTTGTTAAAGGGCATGGCCGTGGCACAGCGGCGAATTATGATGTTTTGCCATGATGAGAAAAGTTGCTGTAACTCATAGCGCCACCTATTGGCAACAGAAAATTCCTTTTTTCATTCTTTGATGTCCCTCTTCCAGGAGGTTAATCAGACTCAGCTCAAATTTGCTGATAAAAAGTCCTTAGACCCTCATTATACTGAAAAATAAAGCTCTTGAGTTTTTACGTCAAGTGCTAATACCGTGGTGGAGTTTTAAGTGGCAAGGGATACTTGAAATTCCAAAAAAGTCCAAAATTCTGTTGTCTGATATGATTTTTGGAGTTTCGATGTGTCAAGATGGCTGCAACCCCCGCAGCTGGTTTCACCTGCATGTATGAAACTTGGTAGGCACATGTAACTCTCGAAGACCTACAAAAAAAAAGCCTCTTGGAGCCATGCTCTAAACGCAACAGGAAGTCGGCCATTTTGAATTTACTTGTGCCACTTGAGCATTTTTGCCCATTTCCAGTGCTCGTAAATTAACAAACTACTACTCGAGATTTCATCTGATTGACTTCAAATGTTGGTCTGTCCCACCAAAAGACCTCGAAGAAGAAAAGTTATAAGTTTGAGTTTTCATCAAATCGTGTGACCGTGGCAAGGTGTTAACCTTGCGGGTGTTGCCATGCAACAGGAAGTGGTTTGTAATTCCAGGATATATGGTCCAATTTTCCCCAAACTTCACAGGATTGATGACAGTCCCACCGGGAACACTATTACAAACTTTATCCATCAGAGAGTGCTGAAGAGTTGATTTTTACAGTGTAAAATCTCCTGCTTGTCATGTATCTTGGTCACTGCAGTAGCTGCACTAATCAACATTTTTATATAAGCCCTGAATTCCCTAAATTCTATTCCCTAAAGGCCTGTTTCCACCAAACACTTTTGGTTTAGTACCTTTGGAACCAAAAGCAAGCCTTCAGACGTGGTACCTAGATCCTAGGGAAATTTCCACCACAAACAGTACACTTAAATGTGGACAGGATTGTTACTCATTGCTCCGTCCAGCACTCACTGTATTTCCTCATCACTGGTGACACAGATGGATGCCTGCAACTTTTTTATCGTCCACAGAACAGGGTTGCATGTTGACACTTTCAAAACAAATCAGAGCAGGTTGCAGTGAGAGTCTCTCTCCATGGGATATTTAAAAATGTGCATTTAGTCCTTCTCCGGCAAGAACAGGGGTTTAGTGTTGCTGGAGCCCACAGGAACGAACCTCTTCAATGCTTTTTTTTCCTTTAAGTGGTGATTAGAATATATGCAGCTCACACCATTAAAAATGTATTAAATTCCAAAGTAATATATACTTTTAGTTTGACTGAAGACATTATACAGGCTAAAACAGCCATGACAGCACGAAGAAACCCTGGTGAGACATTAAGTTACAGACTGTTTTTTAGCAATGATTTTGAAGAGAGTACCTGGACATCTGCCCTTCAGTAGCCCGCTGGTGTGCTCCACAACAGTGCGTGCCTGGCCGTAGCGCACACTGGAATTCACTTCCTGAGCACTCTGTGTGTTGGGGAAAGGGGTGAGAGGCCACCGTTTGAGAGGATACCCACTATCCACTGTGGCTTAGAGGTAGAGCGGGTCATCAGGGTTCGATCCCTGGCTCCTCCAGTCCGCATGTCGAAGTATCCTTGAGCAAGATACTGAACCCCAAATTGCTCCCGGTGGCTGTTCCAAAGGTGTGTGTGTGTGTGTTAAAATTGAGCGGGTGGCACCTTGTATGGTAGCCTCAGTCACCAGTGTATGAATGTGTGTGTGAATAGGTGAATGTGACTTGTAGTGTAAAAGGTGCTTTGAGTGGTCAAATGACTAGAAAGTTGCTATACAAATGCAGGTCCAGGTCAAATATTAGTGAGTGGATTAGACACCACAGTAGAGAAAAATTACAATGCATTGTGGATGAAATGCTGAATAAATACATTTTAATTATCCCTACCTAGAAGCCAGCCATCACGCACAGCTCCAGTCTCAAGTTGGCACCACACACTGCTATGTCTCAATATGAGGGAATCATGGGTTGACCCAGGCCACCAAACCACTACATTTGTGAGCAACATGTCCGCATCACATATAATTTGAACATTTAGAGAATGAAAATGCTTGTGATTAATGAAAGCAAATTCATTCTCACTAGTCGCCCTTATAGCAACGTGGGTGCAGTCAAAAACACCGCTTACATTTGGGAAACTGGACTTTGCTGCAAATTGCGCTTTTTTATTGGCCTGTTCACCCACCGTGTAAGGAAACTTTATGTACCACTGTGACAAACCAGTGAAACCTTCTAACACGTCTGGCATAATAAAGCTTAAGGTTGGCTGTGATATCCCTGACCTGTCAGCCAATTCCCTCTGAAAGGTGCTGGTGGCCAGAAACCCCAGTGTTGTCAGCACTTGAAGGGGGATGCTTTGTGAAGAACTTTTATCTCTACAAGGACCTAGTCTTAACTTCAAAGGGAAATTCTAAGAAAACGTCACAATTCTAAGAATTTTCTTAGAATTTTGTCTCTCGGAGCACCAGGACACTTTGTGAACACAGCCCCAGGTTATCAAAGTGAATATGCATCTGGTGAGGAGAGTCATGAGGTACGTTTGTCAGGTATTGACAAATGTAGATCAAATAATGATAATAATAATATTGTGATAATATGCGATGTACCGCTATTATTCAGGGAAGCTGCAACATTGTTTAACTCAAAGGAATGGTTTAATGTAATGTATAAATAAATGTAATCACTAATGCCAGGTACACACTACATGATATCATCCCGAATGTTATGTTTCAATAAAACATAAGAAATGTGGGTTTGGCTATCTGAGCCATTTAATGTCTTCTCACATGTTCAAAACAGTATGTCTTGTTCTACACTACTTTATCATGTATCTCTATGAGGTTTAACTGTAGCACACTGGTACAACACAGGCCTAAGCTGCCACCTAGTGGATAGACGGAATAACACCTTATCACCACACCCCCCTTTCTTCAGAAGTTAACTCAATAAACATACTATATTATTTATCCAGCATTCAGACTGTAATTTAGGAACACTCAACTGCTAAACAGTATATAACGTAAATAACTTGCACCTGTAAAAAGCACATAATTAACATCCAACAAAACAAAACATTTTCTTTCTCTTTGTTTTTAAATAGTCTCTTGTTTCTTGTTTACAAGTTCAGTCTATCAGGTGCTTTAACAGTCCGAGCAGATCTTCTCAGCACAGGTGATGTGTTGGTCTGCTCAGCTGACACACTGTTGTCTGTTACAGGAGGTAGTGGATCAGATCTTGCAGTGACAGTGTCTCTCGTTTTCAACAAACTCCTTCGATTTCTCCTTAGTATCTGTCCATCCTCTGTTTTGACAGCATATGATCTTGCACTGACTTCTGCAAGGACCGTAGCCTTCTTGCTCCAGGTGTTGGAGTCTTCCACTCTCACAGTGTCATGTCTAGCCAGTGGAGCTAGACTTCTGGAGGACCTATCAAAGTTCAGTTTTTGTCTCTTTCGAAGATGTTTCATCTTCTGTCTGACCTCCTTGTGCTTCCTCTGTTGGGCAGTGTAGGGAAGTGTGGTGCGTAGCCTACGTCCCATCAGAAGCTCAGTGGGAGATTTACCATGTTCCAATGGTGAGGCCCTATAACTCAGAAGAGCCAGATAAGGGTCTGAGCCACTGTCTTGTGCCTTTCTGAGTAACTGTTTGACTATGTGCACTCCTTTCTTCGCCTTACCGTTTGACTGGGCATAAAGGGGGCCGGAAGTCACATGCCTAAAATCATACTCCTCAGCAAAGGTCTGAAATTCCTTGCAACCGTAGCAGGGTCCATTGTCACTGTACACAGCCTGAGGAATTCCATGTCTGGCAAATATGGATTTCATTTGTCTGATGACACATGTTGCAGTCATGCTAGGAAGCAGTGCCATCTCGGGATAGTTTGAAAGATAGTCAATCACCAGCAGGTATTTTTTCCCATCCAGGTGAAACAGGTCAGTCCCAACTTTCTGCCACGGTTCCTCTGGCAAGTCGGTTATTGTCAAGGGCTCTTTCGGCTGTTTTGCCTGATGTTTCAGGCAGGTCTCACAACTTGAGACCATTCTGTCAATGTCTGCATTTATCCCTGGCCAGTACACGGCTGTTCTTGCATTTTTCCATGCCAAGGTGCCCCTCGTGCAGTCTCTTTAGCATCTCTGGTGTCATTGCAGTTGGAATGATAACTCTGTCCTTCCTGAGCAGAAGCCCATTGACGACACTCAGCTCCGCTCTGATGTTATAGTACTGTTGACAGTCACCTCCAGGCCAGCCCTGATTCATATTTTGTATGACTATCTGGAGGCATGCGTCTTTTCTGTTTCCACTGCAATCAGCCTGGATTTCATGTCAGATACAGGGAGTGATTCAGTGAGCAGGTTTATGTTGAGGTTTACATCAGTCTCTGTGGAGCTCTCACTGTGTGTGTCCCTGTATGTTGTGGCTCGGGAGAGAGCGTCAGCAAGCACAATGTATTTACCTGGTATGTAGATCAGGCTGAAGTCATAGCACTGCAGCTTCATCATCAGTCTTTGGATGCCTGGTGACATCTCGCTGAGGTTTTTCTTAATGATGGCGATCAATGGCTTGTGGTTTGTCTCTGCCACAAATGTTGGCAGGCCATAGACGTAGCTGTGGAAGTCTACCTCTTTTTCGATTTGAGCGTATCAACATTCGGCTGCAGTCATTGTCCTTGAGGCATAGGTCACTGGCCTCCAATCCTCTCCATCAGCTTGCAATAACACTGCTCCAATCCCATTTTTTGATGAGTCAGTGGATATCTTTGTCTTTTTAGATGGGTCGAAGTATGCCAGCACTGGCTCTGTAGTGAGTGTAGATTTCAGCTGCGACCACTCCTTTTCATGACTGTCTGTCCACTCGAACTCACATCCATCATATGCAACAACTGTCTCAGGTGCACTGTTTTTGAAGACAGGTTTGGGATGAATTTTCCGATAAAGTTTATCATGCCCAGTGCTCTCAACACACCTTTTTTTTATCTTCAGGGCATGGCATCTCCAGTATCACTTTCACCTTATCTCTGTCTGGCTCGACACCTGCTGCAGACAGCTTGTCTCCCAGAAAGGTGATTTCAGTCGCTCCAAACTGTCATTTGGCTCTGTTCAGCTTCAGTCCATATTTCTGGATACATTGCAGCACTTTGGTGAGCCTCTCATTATGCTGCTCAAGGGTGGACCCCCAAAGCACGATGTCCTCCACGTACACACGGACCCCGTCAATGCCCTCTATGATATGCTCCATAGTCCTGTGAAACACCTCGGGGGCAGAGGAGATTCCGAAAGGCATCCTCTAAAAGGAGTGACGGCCAAAAGGTGTATTAAATGTGCAGTATTTTGTGCTGTCTTCATGCAGCTTCAGTTGCCAAAATCCTTGCAATGCATCCAGCTTACTGAAGAACCTTGCACCAGCCATTTCACTTGTGATCTCACCCCATGTTGGAATCTGGTAATGCTCTCTCTTTATGTTGGCATTGAGATCTTTTGGATCCATGCACACACGTGGATCACCAGTCTGTTTCTTAACACACACCATTAACCCATTCCGTGGGTTCCTCCACTTTCTTGATGACTCCCAGTGACGTCATTCGGTCGAGCTCCTGCTTTAACTTGTCACGCAGTGGTGCTGGAACATGTCTGGGTACATGAATAACAGGCTTTGCATCCTCTTTTAACTGTATCTTGTAGGTGAATGGCAGAACACCAAATCCTTTAAAGATGTCTGGGTACTGGTTCACTATTGACTCCACACTGTTTGGTGCATTACTGTGGATGTGGTGCACTCTTTTCACTAAACCCAGTCTTTCACATGCTGTATCACCTAGTAGTGACTCGTGCCCCTCTGGTACAATAACAAACATGAGGCTGTGTTCCTTTCCTTAGGCTCTTACTTTAAGTCTGCATGTGCCTGCGGTACTAATGGGCTGTCCATTGTAAGCTTTGAGCGGTTTGTTATTTGGATGTATGTGTGGTTTTACCTTCACAGCCTTGATGTCATGCTCATTCACCAGGTTAGCCTTTGCTCCTGTGTCCAGTTTGAAAGTGATGACAGCTCCATTCACATGCAGTGCCTCTGTCCATGGGTCCCCCTCCACTCTGTTTACACTTGATTTATCCATCTCTGTAGACGTGGACTCCTCCTGTGTCACCATGCCCACAAAGAATGTATCGCTGAGAGCGGTTTCCTCCACTGTCTGTATCCGTTCACTTTGGCTCTTTTTTCCTTTGGAGAAGCATTGCTTTGCAAAGTGACTTCGTCCATTACACTTGTTGCAGACTTTCCCATATGCCGGGCATTGTTTTGGTGAATGTCTGGCACCACACCTCTCGAAATCAAAAGTCTCTGTGTCTTTGTGTCGTTTAGCATATGCTGCTCTCGGTTTCTGTGTCCGGGTAGACACTACGGCTACTGCTGCGCTGTCTGCGTCCCTCGCCGTTTCACTGAATGTTTTAGCATGCTGCAGGGCTAACTCACTAACATGGCAAATCTTCACAGCACCAGCTAAAGTTAGCTCAGTCTCTCTCAGTAACCTTTCTCGTACTTTAATGTCCTTGATCACGAACACTATCTGATCACAAATCATTGAGTCCTGTAGCACTCCAAAGTTGCATGTTCTAGCTTTTAGCTTCAAGTCCGTCAAAAACACATCAAAGCTCTCTGGAGGCTGTTGAATGCGTGATCGAAACACGTACCATTCAAAAGTCTCATTTTTCTTAGGTGAACAGTGTTCATCAAACTTCTGTACAACTGTGTTGAACTTAGCCTTATCCTCATCCACGGTGTAGACGAATGTGTTGTATACTTCCACTGTCTGAGGTCCCACGACGGTGAGAAGCAGAACTATCTTCCGTGCATCTGAATGAGGCAGGATGCCATCCCCTTTGTTAGAAAATTGACCAAAAGCATCCACCTAGAATCTGTGTGCGCAGGCACAGACATAATTTGAGGGGGGGACACGGGAGACAAGGGGGACATGTCCCACGCACTTCCCGTATCTCTGCCCTCTGTCCCCCGCACTTTTTACAGCTGTTACCACCGTTCAATTCGTTTTTAACATGTGATAACGTGTTTTTCCGAGCCGTCTTTAACACACCATGAGTAGGCGGCGCCAGGCGGCATAAACACGCTGTCATGTTGTGATCATAATCAATCGCATACAGACGAGATGTGTGCTGCTGGGCAGTGCCTCTGTGTTAACTATGTTCAGCAAACCAGCCAGCAAGAGGCAAAAAACCTTGCACAGTTTCTTCCAAACAAACCGTGTAAGTTGAGTAATGCTGTTGCATGTAGATAATGTTCGCTAAATGATGACTAATTAATAGATGCCAATATATCAAGTTAAGATAGATAGATAACAGTAGATAACAAGACTATATAGTAACTGAACCAGAGGCCAGCAAGGATGATCATGCAGGGTCTTCACAGATGAGGAGAGATTATAACTGGCTGAGAGAAAATATCTAGAGCATAAAAGTGACTGCGATTAATTTCCACAGCTATGTCACCACTACTATTCTTAATTCTATTTATGAATTTTGCTTTGCACATTTATTATCTATATCAGTGCAATAGATAGAAGAGGGACAGGGAGAAACCAGGCAGGTATCAGGACAGGGACCTGACAGCAGCACCAATTATCAGCCCAAGGCTTCACAGGTAAGGAGAAATTATAACTGGCTAAGGAAATGTCTATAGGATAAGAGAGACTCTAAGATTAATTTTCACAGCTATTTCAGAACTACACTTATTTATACTCCAAAATGTTTTTTGTCTGTATTGCAATAGCAATACTACTGCATTATTTGTGTCTTTAAAGGCAGCAGGTATGGGTCATGCCATTTTTCTTTATCTTGATTAATTTTGCACTTCTGTGCTGTCATATTTGATGATGTGTGCACGCAAAAAATCAAAGCTACATTGCTTCCCCCTTGTTAAAAATTAACAATTTGACCACTGAGTTTGTCATAGTAGATAACGACCGATGCCACGTCTGGGACGCCTCACGACGTTCCAACAGAGAGTCTAGCATGTTTGATTTTCTTTTTGTCGTTCACGACTGCTCCCGTCACAGCTGTCAATTTGATCAATAGAAACACAGAGTGATCTGCTGCCGTGGACACTTGTATGGCAGCAAAACCCCATCCTTTTTAATATTTCTTCTAGTGATGATGGAGGAAGGAAACATGAAGGCATGAAACAGCAGAGGCACTTTAACAACCCGGTGAGTACCGTCATTAGCATCAAGCTAGCAAAGAATGTTATGTCTTCATAATGGAGCATATAAAGTAATAAAATTAAAAAATAGTGGCAGGGCTTTAACTTACCGCAACTGCAGAGGCTACCAGCTTCATTTGAAACAGGTTACATTATAAACATGCAGTTATTTATTATTCCCTCTGTATTTTTATATTTTTTACTTTTAATCCTCTCCCATTTGCCTTGATAAAGAAAATGTATCGAGCCATCATTTCAAACTAAACGCTTCCTGTATCTGTATAACATTAAAAGCCCCTTATAACTTTGCTTGAGAGAATCCCTTCATTTTCTAAAAACACGTTTATTGTGAAACATTTGCAGGAACTTGTGGAGGATTCAGTGACTTGCATGTTCGCATACGGTACTTCAAATGTAGCTCCTGCCATGTGGTGGCACTTTTTACAATAACATTTCAGCTGGGACATGAACAGCCACAGTGATGGAAATAATAATAATAATAATAAAAATAGGACAAGAATAACACGATGACAGTTGTGAAAGATGACCGGACCTGTCATGTCTGTTGACCAAGTCACAGCATGATTTTATGAGTCCACAATCATGTTATCTGCCATAGTGACTCTCGGAACAGACAAAAATGTTGTGTAGTGTGAACCAGACATAAGAGAAAATGGCACTAGTGCCCTAACCAACTCACCAGAGGGTAAGAAAGGAGTGGGGGGCAGATGGGTTTATGCAGTTAAGAACAATTTTGCTGGATATGACAAATACAAGGCACGATAGGCATGATAGCCAAAGGACAAAGTCAAAACATGGTTGAAGACCATCTTCTACTGCTAACCTGACTAGTATCAGACTGTTGATGCAAAACGAAGCACAGGAAAACAAGACATTACATGGATGTCCAAACGGCCTACCTACACGCACTAATAGATCGTGAGATTTACATTGAAATAACTAGAGGGTCATGAAGCAAAGTCTAGGACAAAGAAAAAGTTGGTGTATAAGCTAGAATAGTCAGTATATGGACTAAAACAATAAGGCAGACATGGAACAAGATGCTGCACAAGTATCAGAGTGAAGTTTTTGTGCAAAATCCAGCTGATCACTGTGTTCATACAAGGGAAACAAAAAATGAGTGGACATGTTAATGTGGGTTCATGATTTGATCATTGCTGCCACTGATGAAAATGAACTGAAAGTTGTGAAGGAGATGCTCAGAGTGAAATTCAAGATGAAAAGACTTTGGTAAAATTAAACATTTTCTTGGTACTGAATTTAACCAGAGTGCAAGACTCACCTCTGTTAACAAATTAGCTCTAATATTTGTGTTATCTATACATGGGGACACATTTTGGTCCTTGGTACTGAGCTCAGACTTTATTCAACTTTTTTATATTCACAGTTAAGTGTAGTATGGCAGCCTCTGTATGTGTATGACACACCTATCCATTACCAAAATATGAAACAGCTCCACTGGTCCAGTCCAACAGATTCAACGATGTGTCAGAAGAAACAGTCAATAGCAAGATGGCATCGTAGTTGAACTGCTGGCTGGTACCACTTTTTATAGGTACAATTGCATATAAGGCGACAGGGGGCGTCTGTAGTGTAGTGGATAGTGCCGGTGCCCCATGTACAGAGGTGATGCCTCGCTGCAGCAGTCGCAGGTTTGACTTTGGCTTGCAGCCATTTACTGGGGCGGCTGTGGCTCAGAGGTAGAGCTGGTCGTCCACCAATCGCAAGATCAGCGGTTCGTTCCCCAGCTCTGCCAGTCTGCATGTCGAAGTATCCTTGAGCAAGATACTGAACCCCAAATTGCTCCCGATGGCTGTTCCATCAGTGTGTGAGGTGGCACCTTGTACAGTAGCCTCGGCCACCAGTGCATGAATGTGTGTGTGAATGGGTGAATGTGACTCGTAATGTAAAAAGCGCTTTGAGTGGTTGGATGACAAGAAAGGCGCTATACAAATGCAGGTCCATTTACTATATAATAGGATAGTTACATTATAAATAATATAATATTGTATAGTTTTGCACAATTTGTAAGACACATCCTAGAAGATCTTCACAACTCATATACATCTATAGCAGCAGGAGCCGTTCATTCATTCAGTTCTTAAGGAACTACTCACTTTTTTCTTTAAAACAACATTGTTACACACACAGATTATATTTGCGTACACACACACACACACACACACACACAGATACATATTGACACGCACACACAGACTTATACTCACACATACATAAAGTTTATGCTTTAAATAAACTTTTTCTGACCGTCAGTGCTTTCTAAAATATTGAACTTTTCTCTCTATCATCTTCACTCTATCCCATGTTGACTTTCAGTGACTACTGACGTAGCTGAAAGTACCATTTGAATGGCTGACGTAGCTGCTACGTCAACCATTCAAATGTTAAACTGTTCCAATCTTTTAAGGACGTGTCTGCTATGACTGCTGTTTTTTGTTTTGTTTTGTTTTTTCTAAAGATATTTTTTGGGGCATTTTTGCCTTTGACAGTTAAGCGTGAAGGGGGGAGAGAGAGAGGGGTAATGACATGCAGCAAAGGGCCTCAGGCTCGAGTCGAACCTGGGCCACTGCAGCAACAGCCTTGTACATGGGGCGCCTGCTCTATCCACTAAGTCACTGACACCCCTGTTTTTCACTCAGCCCTCTAAGGCATCATCTCAACTTCGAGCTTTGACAGTATTAATATTTAGCCTTTCGCTTTTTAAGCAATGTCTATAAGCACTTGGCTTATTTATGTAAAGTTCCTCACAATAGTGGCTCTGGTCACAGAGGTTGAAATTTTGCTGGGTTTTCAAAAAATGTATTATGCAGTTCAGCTTCCATTTCTGCCAGATATTCAGATTTTTGAAGCAATTTGTTTTATATTTCTACACTTTCAGCATTCACATGCATTTTCTACTGAAATCCAAATCTTTATTCTTATGACTTCTTACATTCCTTTGTCAGTCGACCACTATTTCTGCATATTTTCAGCCACAGAAACCATTCAAATATCAAAATGTTGAGCTCTTTAAGCATATTTATGCTTGTATTCAGCATTTTAAGATATTTACCTTTTTTTTTTTTTTTTAAACAATGTAAGTCCATAAAGAGAGATTTGGAATCCTGTTAAATATACTCCACTTTGAAATGCTACTGTTTCCACATACTTTCAGCAACAGACAACCACTTTTACTTTCTCGTGCCTTTATGGTTTTACATTTTATGACCTAAACCAATTGTAGCACTCACAATTTTCATTCTTCATACATAATTTACACATCAAAATGTAGATATGTCTACTCTCAGATGATATGCCCATTTGTAAATAGGACTTAAAGTTTTTGAATTTTTTTGCGTCAATGCAGAAAAAGATCCCTTGCCTGACCCATTGTCAATGATTGTATTTCACTTCATCAAGTTTTGAGCAAAACCCAAATGTAAAGGCTTTTAAAACAGTGATTTCACAGACATTTTTGGTGCTAACATGAATAAATTTCATCAATACAACAACATATGAATTTGAATGTATTTTTCAATCAGTGTGTTGGTGAAAGAGAGATAGAGGTACTTTTAAAATTGAAAATCTGAAGGTTTGAATCCGTTCACAATCAAAAAAGTACATTACCACGTTACCCTTGCACACAACTGAACTGCCTGCTGTGTGAGTGCGTCTGGCGGACACCGGCTCTTCACCTGTTTGCTGCTTCTGCATGCCACGCTGAGAGTTGTGGACTGACTCAGTTCCCCTGGAAGCTCTGAACCTGAACATTGTCTCTCTCAGTTGCTGTATCAGTCTGCTCTCCCTGTATTTATTAAAGTGGTCAATTCAAGTTCAGTAGCCTATAAACTATTCCACTTGTCCCTTGTCATGTTAATTTTAATTTTATTTTCTACAGAGTGCCAGATCACAACAGAGGTAATTTAAGGTTACCTTTCATATACAACAGGTCAATACCTTGCTCTTTTATTAAACAAACTAAATAGCCTGATGTTATTTAGGCCTATCTTATTTACACGACGACATGTCATTTCTGTCTCTATGTGGTCACGTGTTTACAATTCTCCTCTGCTTGCTGTATTGCGCACGGCAGAGTTTTGCCTCAATGCACACACTAGGGCTGGGTTAAAATAATCGATTCATCCAATTCAAATTGATCTTCACTGGGATTACCCGACATTGATTCGTAAAATCCAAGATCGATCTTTCAATATACGCTTTTTCCCGCGGATTTGTGAAGCTGTAACACCGGTAATCTCATAAGTAAACGAGCCGCAGCGCTAAGTTATGAACGGCTGTTGTATTGAGAAGCTCCACATTACCGGGTCTTTAATCTGTAACTGTTAGCTTACTTTTGGGTGTAATTTATTATCATGCTGCAGCGTCTCCTCCTGCTGTCTGTGCATCCTGGCTTCTGCGCCACTTTTATGCACACACACAGACACACACAAACATGGAGTAAAGATGCAGCAGTGGAGACAGAAATGTGAAGATAACTTGAGCTGACAACTACGCTTGTTACTGTGAGTGCAATAAAACCTCCTCGAGAAAAAAGCCAATACTTCATCAATATACCTGATCAGCTACATGTAAACAAAAAGTGATATTTCAATCTGCTCTGTCTGCAGTCTCTCCTCCAGCGTCGCCAATATTATGTTATAAACAAGCACAGAGCGCTTTCCAGCAAATTGTTGCTAACAAGCTAAAACAACACCGGTTTATGTTAAATGGTTTAACTCAGTTTGTCTCGTTTCTTAAAACTTACCCATGGTCATGTGACCTGCAGGCAGTGATTCTCCTCAGCAGCAGAGGGAGAAGCAGAAAGCACAGCAGGACTGATACTGACTGATGTCTGTGTTCTCTATTCTTTCTAAACTTGACTCAGTATTGTGATGTCAGGAATATGATTTATTTTATTGACATTTTTATTTTATTTCCAGTGAGATATTAAGTTCATACTGTGACTTTGCTGTTTTAATATTACTGTTGTGGCGCTAGAAACATTTAGTTCTAAAATATTCAGTTTTATTCCTGTTGTGAATTTATAGTTTAAAAAAAAAATCCTTGTAAACGTTACACTGTTAGTTCTCTGAGAATCTCTTTCACATACTAGAAAAAATTGATACTGGAACTGAAAAATCTCCACTCGAATCGGAAATCAACCCTCAAAAGCTGTAAACCTAGGGGGAAACACTGAAGCATTAGTAAGCATGCATGATTTTTAATCAAGGATTTTTCAGTCAAAGTTGAAACAAGAAAGATATGATGGGTTACAGTGTGATTTGTCCTGCCTGCCCAATTGAATTTAGCAGAACTTAAACCAAAGTCTGGCTCTTTGAATACTGTCACTGACGCCATGTCCTTTTAGTGTTTGATATTTTCCTTGGTCTTTCACACAAATCTCTCCTCTGGTGTTTGAATGAAGGCTGCTTTAAGCACCAGAAGATTGTGACAATTAGTAATGCTATAGGATAGCTGCAATATATGAATGATATGAGACAATAGACATTTACTGATAATCTTTTCTCCCTCTGTTCCAGAAATCTTCTTGGGTTGGGTGCAGCAGGATTGTGCCATGATTCCCCCCGTGGTGGTTTTGCTGGTGCTCCTGTTGCTCTCTGGAACCAAGTCCTCTCTCCAGGGAGACACTCAGGAAATGGGAAACATTGAAGAGATCTTGGAGAAAGAGTTTATCGATGCATCAAAACGGCAAAAACGTGCCATGGTTGACCACAGCGCTTCCCAAACAGACAAATGTTCTTACACCTTTTTTGTCCCTCAGCAGAAAAACAATGGGGCCATCTGTGTGAACTCCAAGGAGCCTGAGGCCATGCTGGAGAATCGGGTCAATAAGCAGGAGCTGGACCTGCTCAACAGTGAGCTGCAGAAGCAGCAACGGCAGATTGAATCACTGCAGGAGTTGGTAGCAGTAGATGGGGGGGTGGTCAATGAAGTGAAGCTACTGCGTAAAGAGAGTCGCAACATGAACTCCAGAGTTACACAGCTTTACATACAGCTGCTGCATGAGATTATCCGCAAACGAGATAATGCTCTAGAGGTGTCACAGCTGGAGATCTGTGTGCTCAACCATACAAACGAGATGGGGAGGCTAGCCTTACGCTACCGCGACCTGGAACATAAGTACCAGCATCTGTCAGCTCTTGCAAGTAACCAGAGCGCTCTCCTGCTGCAACTAGAGGAACATTGTAAGTTGGGAGGATACTCATATGGTATAGTGGAGGACAGGAGCCGCGCTGCCCGTTCACAGCCTCCTCTACAGATGCCTATACTTTCACCTGGAGGCTACAGGCCCTTTCACCCACCTACCTACACCCGCTACACCAATAAACCCATGACAAATGACATACAGAGTGACCAGAACTCCAAAGCATTAGCACCTCCATTGCCCACAATGCCAAGTGCAACACACAGTTTTACAAGTGAGCCCTCTGGTAAGTAGATGACCACACAAACACTTGTCTTCCTCTAGGATCAGGGGACACAGACCACACATTGTCCAATACTTAACAAAGCTGGGGAATTGTTTTTTCTACAGCGATAAACCTTATGAGGATCACAGAGGCCTTTTTGAAAAATTACTGCAGCTGCAATTGATGTCAAAGTCGCTATAAAATTCTTACACGTCTTCAGTAACTTGTTTGTAGTTGTAACTAGTTAGTTTACAATAATGCAATCTTAGAGTGAACATGAATATCAGAATAAGAATAGAATCAGCTTCACTGATGATACCATTTTCACATCAGAATCATCTAATTGATCTAGTGCCACAAAAAGACATTTGCCACTGCACGTCATATCAGAATAAGAATAGAATCAGCTTCATTGATGATACCATTTTCACATCAGAATCATCTGTAATTGATCTAGTGCCACGAAAAGACATTTGTTACTGCACGTCACAATTCAAACTGAGGAAAAGTTTTTGAAATCATTTTATTTGATCTTAGCTCATGACTTTTTTAACACACCTTTTAAATATTATGGTGCACTTTAAACTTTTAAAGCACTGTGACCAAAACAGTTGCAGATCCTGGCTGACCAAAGTATGTTTACATTTACAGTAGTATTATTCACCAAAATGTATTTGTATCATTGAGGTTTAACCACAGTGTTGAATGTATTTCTTTCCTCATAAAACATTTGCAAAGCCAATTTTTTCTGTTTACATCTATGCTTAGAAGATTACTGTATTCTTTTCTGCTTCCTTTGTTGGCATATTGCTGTATAGGGTGGGGTAGATAATATTTGATTTCCTTTTCTGCCTTATCTTTGATTAATGTTAAATCTTTTGTTAGGAGAATAGTCACTGTAAGAAAATAAATTATATCATTATATGCAGACGAGAAGGGAGAATTGATGGGGATATGTCCCCTCAGCTGTACCTGAGTTAGAGGAAGATGATACTTTGTACTGTAATGTAATGCATTTAAATCACACAATCACACACACAGACACAGACAGACAGACAGACAGACAGACAGACAGACAGACACACACACACACAGTTACAGCATTGTAACTTTACAGTAAGGCTGTCACACACAAAGCTTTCCAGGACTCCAAGGTGGACAAATGAAATAAGTAACCACTGCTTATAATCCTTCGGTGAGACCTGAATACAATCAGAATCAGAAATACTTTATTGATCCCCGAGGGGAAATTGTTTATGTTACAGGTGCTCCTTGCAAGAGAGGAAAGATACGAGAAAATATAAGAAATTTAAACAATAGTATTAACAAATATAGAGTTAAATAAACAGGAATTATTACCAAACATAAACTTAAATAAACATATATATACAGTACAGGCCAAAAGTTTGGACACACCTTCTCATTCAATGCGTTTTCTATATTTTCATGACTATTTACATTATAGATTCTCACTGAAGGCATCAAAACTATGAATGAACACATGTGGAGTTATGTACTTAACAAAAAAAGGTGAAATAACTGAAAACATGTTTTATATTCTAGTTTCTTCAAAATAGCCACCCTTTGCTCTGATTACTGCTTTGCACACTCTTGGCATTCTCTCCATGAGCTTCAAGAGGTAGTCACCTGAAATGGTTTCCACTTCACAGGTGTGCCTTATCAGGGTTAATTAGTGGAATTTCTTGCTTCATCAATGGGGTTGGGACCATCAGTTGTGTTGTGCAGAAGTCAGGTTAATACACAGCCGACAGCCCTATTGGACAACTGTTAAAATTCATATTATGGCAAGAACCAATCAGCTAACTAAAGAAAAACGAGTGGCCATCATTAAGGTCAGTCAGTCCGGAAAATTGCAAAAACTTGTGTCCCCAAGTGGAGTCGCAAAAACCATCAAGCGCTACAACGAAACTGGCACACATGAGGACCGACCCAGGAAAGGAAGACCAAGAGTCACCTTTGCTTCTGAGGATAAGTTCATCCGAGTCACCAGCCTCAGAAATCGCAAGTTAACAGCAGCTCAGATCAGAGACCAGATGAATGCCACACAGAGTTCTAGCAGCAGACCCATCTCTAGAACAACTGTTAAGAGGAGACTGCGCCAATCAGGCCTTCATGGTCAAACAGCTGCTAGGAAACCACTGCTAAGGAGAGGCAACAAGCAGAAGAGATTTGTTTGGGCCAAGAAACACAAGGAATGGACATTAGACCAGTGGAAATCTGTGCTTTGATCTGATGAGTCCAAATTTGATATCTTTGGTTCCAACCGCCATGTCTTTGTGAGATGCGGAAAAGGTGAACGGATGGATTCCACATGCCTGGTTCCCACTGTGAAGCATGGAGGAGGAGGTGTGATGGTGTGGGGGTGTTTTGCTGGTGACACTGTTGGATTTATTCAAAATTGAAGGCACACTGAACCAGCATGGCTACCACAGCATCCTGCAGCGACATGCCATCCCATCCGGTCTGCGTTTAGTTGGACGATCATTTATTTTTCAACAGGACAATGACCCCAGACACACCTCCAGGCTGCGTAAGGGCTATTTGACCAAGAAGGAGAGTGATGGAGTGCTGCGGCAGATGACCTGGCCTCCACAGTCACCGGACCTGAACCCAATCGAGATGGTTTGGTGTGAGCTGGACCGCAGAGTGAAGGCAAAGGGGCCAACAAGTGCTAAACACCTCTGGGAACTCCTTCAAGACTGTTGGAAAACCATTTCAGGTGACTACCTCTTGAAGCTCATGGAGAGAATGCCAAGAGTGTGCAAAGCAGTAATCAGAGCAAAGGGTGGCTATTTTGAAGAAATTAGAATATAAAACATGTTTTCAGTTATTTCACCTTTTTTTGTTAAGTACTTAACTCCACATGTGTTCATTCATAGTTTTAATGCCTTCAGTGAGAATCTACAATGTAAATAGTCATGAAAATAAAGAAAACGTATTGAATGAGAAGGTGTGTCCAAACTTTTGGCCTGTACTGTATACATATATATATATTGTAAACTGAACAAGATTATTTACACAAACAAAATATATACAGTCAGGGTGAATGGGGTTATTGCACAAATTAGATTAAATTATTGCAGTGGGTGAAATAGTCACAGGGCCACTCAGAGGGAGGAGTTGTACAGTTTGATGGCCACAGGCAGGAATGATTTCCTGTGACGCTCAGTGGTACATCTTGGTGGTATGAGTCTCCCACTGAAATACATTACATACAATACAATACACAATACAGCAATTTAAATGTGTTGTTTCTATGTTTCCATGTGGTCTTCTGTGGTTATCTAGAAATATAGAGGTTTTGTTCATGGTAGTATTTAGTGCTGCCAGCATCACAGACATTGGCAAGCATTTGTCATAACTGGCATACATAATACATGGTCAACAATGATTTCACAGGAACACTATGTTTACCATTCTATTTGATGTTGCAGTGTCTGTTACTTGCACAGGTTGTTAGAATTGTAATAATCATGACATTAGCATGTTAGTGAAAATGAATGCTAGTCATTAAAATCTTTGTAGATCAATATGCAGTATACAGTTTTATCAGTCAGAATTCCATCTCCCTTGCAGGTCCTTTCAAAGACTGTCTAGAAGCTCTGCAGGGTGGATACACCACCAGTGGCATGTACCTCCTGAAACCAGACAATGGCAACCGATTCATGCAGGTTTGGTGTGACCAGAGACAAGACCCTAGTGGCTGGACTGTCATTCAGAGACGTCAGGATGGTTCTGTGAACTTCTTTAGAAACTGGGAGACGTACAAGGTGATAACAAGGATCTGAGCTTGGAAACATAATGTTCTTTATATCTTGTAAAAAAAATCTGAAAAATCAAGCTGCAAAGATGTCAGCATCCATTGCATTAAATGGAAACAGGGTGTTATATTTTAAACTCAGAATCGTTTACACTTTTTAAGCAAGACTAAGAGTCTACAGCCATGCTAGCAGCTCTGTGAGACTATATGTAGGCACAGTAGTGCTTTGAGCTAAATTCTAATGTCAGTATGCTAACATACAAAAAAAGCCAATACCAACATCCAGATGTTACATTAGTATAAAGTTTACCATCTAATTAGCACAAAACAAAAACAGGGAAGGCCGATGAGAACATAGGTTCCCCAGTATTGGTCATAGACCAATACATTAATTAAAAAACAAATAAACAAACAAAAAAACTATTTGGACCTGATGGTGCTGGACGAAAAGTAAGAGAACCACTTAAATCATTACAATTCATCAAGGAAACTAAAAAGAAGGAACGGGGCGGGCACTGCAAATCACTCTTTAACCCATCATATCTTTGTTGTTCCAACTTTAATGGAAAAAAATCCTCCCACCAGATTAAAAAACACACATTATGTGATGTTTACCGATGTTTTTTATCTAAATATGCTTGTTCGTTTTCTTTGTTATTGGTCTCCAAACAGATCATGGCTCTGTCCAGCAGAGGCTGAGATGCAGCTGCTTGGTCAACTGGCATCAAAGTCTGACTCCTGGAACACTATCACTGACATATAACCTTTCCATCTTTAAAGATCCCTTGAGGGGAATATGATTGTGTATCAAATTTCCCATAAATCATTAGGATACATTAAATAAGAACCATGAACGTCTGTGCAAAATTATGTACCAGTGATCAGTCAGATGTTGAGATATTTCACAGGATGAGTGATGCGTGAAATTGTTATTCTTTCTCTATTTTAGTCTGGACCAAAGTGGTGCACTTACTGTTGTGTACTGATAAGCACTTTCTGTAGATAGGACACTAACAACAAAGAAATACACAGACTTTACATAAATCATGACATAGTTTCTTGAACATGGCATAAACCAAGTTAATGACCATGTTCTTTGGAGGAAAAAAAAAGTCCACAGTCTAAGGCAGAGGATAATTAGTGTTTATGAAGTCAGTTCAGGGCTGTTCTACTTTTGATTCTAGACCACGTGAACATACAACCCTTTGCTGTTTTTTTAGATAGTAATGACTAAATAATTATATTCTAAAATAAAATAATTCAATCTTGCTATTCTCAATAAAAAATAAAAAGAAGCAATCAGAAAAAAATCAATGAATAAAACTGAGTAAAGTTGTTAATTGTGATGAAAGGAATAAATAGGGAAACCAAAGAATAAAAAACCTACATCTTTGAATGTAACAGTATGCCCAGTGCTTAATTTGTAAAATTAGAAGTAGGGGAACACTTTGAGAGCAGTGTTCCCCCACTCCCAAAAGTGGGGGAACACTTTTTTAAGCAGCACCTGAGCGGCCTCACTGCGCAACTCCAAATGGAATGCTGTGACATCTAGTGTTGTCACGGTAACAAAATTGGGACCCATGGTACGATACCAGTGAAAGTATCACGGTTCTGAGTAGTATCACAATACCACAGCAAAAATGAGGCAGATGTGCCTTTTGTCATTTATAAAAAGATGAATCACTTTTCTATAATACATCAATGATATTTCAATGGAATAAATTACTCACTGACTTATTCATACTTCAAAAACAGCATTAATAAGTGATTAACATAGGGGGGATTGAAATAAAATAAATAAATAAAATTAAAATCAACCAGCCCCCCCCCCCCGGACAAGTAAAGAACTTATGAAGGGCATAAGTAAAGAACAGTCCCTAAAGTTTGTGGGCCGTTACCTGCCACAAAGAGAGAAATGTGAACGGCTCATTTCTCCTCTGACACCACACATACCTGTGTGCCGCCACAGCTCGGTTGTCCAGGTACTACTGGGCAGTCATGACGCCAACGAAAGAGGAAATTAGGCTACTAGACCTTGAGTCGGACTTCTCTGTTGCCGGTAAGCCGTTATCTTGCGCTGCGGAGCCGCCGTAGGCTATTTGACCACCATATTCCTGTCTGTGACCCCCGTTCAACCCACAATCGCACATAGAGCTCTGTGGAAAACAAATCACTGCCGACAAGTAAAAAGAAATAAATAATAACTTTCACTGCTCAAAGATACTAACATGTCTGGAAAACAAACCACTACAGCAGCATATTGAGTGCCAGGTGACCAGCGCGCCGTTATTGGACGGTGCATGGACACTCACCCTCTTGCAATTGGACTTTGAACTTATCCCACAGCAGTGGTACGTGAGGCACTGCAGCACTAGTGACATCAGCCAATACTGTATGTAGTTTTTAGATGTGAAAAGTTCTAGACCCATGCAATTTAGTTCCGGAACGCAGGGCCTTTTCTGAAAAGATCCTGGGATGCCAGTACGTTTTGGCTCAAATTAAGGACTCAGTACGCCAAATATACAGCAGATTAATATCACAAGTTATAAACCTGATATTTAATCAATCCAGATTACACAGTTTCCATGGAATGAGATAATTTTTTTTAATAGATTCTTGCCAGAGCATTGCAAATTAGCTGTAACTCTTGTTTCAATGGTCAACATGCTTTTTCTTATTTTGTACAATATATGAATATTACATACATCGAAAAGAATTCTTTTTCATGTTTCATAAGAGAATGGATGCATGATGTTAATACAAACAAAAATGCAAACATTGTTTTATTATCCTTAGGATATTTATTTATTTATTATTATTATTGTTATTATTATTATTATTTATGCACATAGCATGGATACAAGACGTAGGGGTGCTGAGGTGCTTTAGTATCTCCTAAAACCTAGTAGTAGTATAAAAACCATCAATATATTAAAAAAACATCCAAAATGCTATGATGGTGCATGCACTACAAATGCATTACAGTTCACTATAAATGCCCTCATAATGCACTATACATATGGTTTTCATAGAGTGTTACCAAAACCTTAAACTTAGGGATAAAACTACTGTGTTTTTTCTTTCTCACTGGGATAGAGGCTATATGTCAGTCCCTCCAGAAAATCTTGCGATTGCAATAAATAATGCAAATTCAATTAAAGTCCGCAATATTTGCGGGGGCTTGCAATTTTCCAAAAGTCCTTCCGCATTTTCCGGCCAACTGGAAGTCGTCCCGTACTCGACGTCATTTGAAACGTCATCAGACGTGTCATCAGACGCGTCATCAGACGTGTCATCAGACGCGTCATCAGACGTGTCATCAGACGCATCAAATGGCATTGCAGTATGGAGAAACGCTCTGTACTGACATAAGAATTTGCACTGTTTAAATGCATACAATATGTGTTGAATGTATTAAAATGTTATGTTTACAGAAGATGTAGCTTACATGTTGTTTTACAGTCACATTGTGTGGTTTGAGAGCTACAATATTTCACTCAGGATTTTTTGCAACATTATTGGAGTCCATGTTTTGAAACTAATTAAATAAAACTAAAGAAGAGAACTATAAAAAAAAACAACATTTGCAGCTATTTTTGTAATATTCAGTATGATTATTATTGTAAGTGATTACATTACTTTTTTTTTTTGGAGGTAGTAATTAAAAAAAAAAGTCACTCCTTTTGTCATTAGCCACAATTTTTGTCATTTGCTGCAATTTCCCGCAAAAAATCACATAAAAATGTCGCAATTTTTAAATTCAAATTCAAGGGGTTTTGGCCGCAAATTCAAGTTTTTTTTTTGCCGCGAGATCCTGGAGGGACTGATATGTGTAGTACACAAGTAACAGTAGACATCAAATAGTTCTGTGATATAGTTGGAGGAGTTGGTAACATTGCTATTTGTAGTAGACAGACATGGGGAAAAACAAACTGGTAAATGGTAAATGGACCTGCATTTGTATAGCGCCTTTCTAGTCTTCCGACCACTCAAAGAGCTTTTTACACAATGGGCTCTAGTTTTGCAGACTGGGCGAGGCGGGGGCGCAGCGCACCTGCGCTTCGCCAACTGGGTGTGGCTAGGCGGATTTTCTACAAGTTTGGCACACCGTGCACCTGGCGCAGCTACTCCTCTTTCCCACCTCCATCCCTCCTACCTGCGCAAGTCGGAAAGAGGGAGGAGAGAAGGTGTGGAGTGGCTTTTACACACATCATACCAATCAAATGAGCCCCTCTCCTCACCCTTAAATGCGCCGCGCGAAGGCGTAATGAGAGTTTACTCAATTCGCCATGGCAGAAGAGAGCAGCAGCGTCAGACGGCCAAACTTCTCCCAGGAGGAAACTGATGTTTTGGTCCGGGAGGTCCAAGCTCGCAGTGTCCGAATATACGGAACTGCGAGCAGACCTCCACAGGCTGATGATTCAAAGGTAGTCTGGGAGGAGGTCACCACAATTGTAAATCAATGTTGCGTTTCTCTCGTGCGTGCGCGCTCTCTTTCTCTCTCGCAGTCTCACTGTTTCTTTTCTTTTGACTTTTCTAAGATGATAGATGCTGAATATATACTCCCTATCTGATGCTGTGGCTGTTTGTGGTTGGCTGAGAGGGATGTGAACTCATTAGTTTGCAGCTGTGTTAATCAAATCAGGTTGGGTTTCCATTACGTGTACCAAATGTGCCAAACGGTGCCAGTCCCCTTTGATCTGACATCAGATGTGACGGGACAGTCAATATAGAGATACATTTATGTGCTGATTGCAGATAGTTGCATTGAATAGTGGTTTTTGGGGTATTTATTGCATTGTTAATGTGCCTGATATTCTGGAAACCTGCCTGTGAGGTTTTGGTGACGTGTGTGCACTGTCCGCCGGTCAGCCAAACTTCGGCTTACACCGGCTGCGCTCCACCTGTGCTGACAGTAGACCTGGTTTCAGCTGGCGAGCTTTTAGTGCACCTTCAGTGAAGCCTTTTGGCACAAAACTGTCACTGTGCCAAGCTGGATCTGTCGACACCTCCCCCTGCTGCGCTGCCACACCCATCTCAGCGCACCTCAGTCTGCCAAACTACCAAACTGAGCGTGCCTCAGGTTGCACTGCTCGAAACTAGCTCTGCACAGGGTTCACCACCCTGCGCTGCGCCAGGAAACTAGAGCCCTATGAGTCACATTCACCCATTCACACACACATTCATACAGTGAAGGCTACCCGACAAGGTGCCACCTGCTTCTCAGTATTTTTAACACACTCACACACCGTTGGAACAGCCATCAGGAGCAATTTGGGGTTCAGTATCTTGCTCAAGGATACTTCGACATGCAGACTGGAGGACCTGGGGATCGAACCACTGATCTTCCGATTGGTGGACAACCCGCTCTACCTCTGAGCCACAGCTGCCAAACAAACAAACAAACAATAAAAAAAGTAAACAGGGGTGTGTTAAAATTTGAGCGCTCTAACCAAAATTCTGCAAGTTATAGCTGCTGGGTCTCCCCTGTTATAAAAACCATGAGTTTATAAAAAAAGAAAGTTTAAACTTAATGTTAAAGCCACAGTGTTTCCCCTTTCTTACTGCGGTACAACTATTTGTTGTGTTACTGTGTAATTTGGTTTTCCAGTGAAGTGTATAAACTACAGTGCAGACTGGACTGTCTTAACAATAACTAACTAAGAGTGACAGTGGACTCAGGAATGGCTCCAACGTGGTTTGATTGTGCAACGGACTTTTTTTCCTCTGACAGCATCACACAGAGTTTTGCCACCTTCCGCTTCCTGCTTGAGTCAGCGTCCTCCGTCACCTTGGCTCTTAATTTATAACTTTAAACCAGTTTTATGCCACGTCTAATGAACTACTTTTAAGATTTTATTTGTTTAAAGTCTGTGCGTTTGTCCAGATGGCCGATCTCGTGTTTTTGATCGGCGGATTTTGAGCTTTTTGGACACGTGTGACTGGTGCCGACACAGCCGCACTCCAAACTTCATTAGCGTTTCGCTAAGTTTTAGCAACAATCTAGTTTTTCTCTGCTCTACAACTGGATTAACTACAATGATACTGCCTGCCTGAGAGTGAAAGTCCCCGTGAACACTTCGGCCACCCCAGAAGCCTTTTTACACCTTCTGTGCCATTTTCTGGACACCGGAGTGACTGCAGCTACCTGGCGAAACTCACTGGTTTCTCCCGGACACTCATTCACCTCTACGCACCGGTAAGTCCCGCTTTCTACCAGACCCCAACCCACCCTGATTTAAGTCAACACACTTCTGGAGTCCCCGTGTGTAAGTTTGTAAGTTTTTACTATGGCTCATACCAACTGCTTAAAAAAAACAAAACAAAACAAAACAAAAAACCCTTGAGAAAGTAGCTTTCTGGATAATATAATCACGTAATTATGCATTACACCGTTGCTGCCGGAGTTTGTTTTCTGTTTCCTTGGCTACCCCATCTGTCCCCCATGGCTCCACTCACCTCTCCACACCACTGTGACAGCTGTATCCACAAAACCCAGCAGAAGATCGCGGAGCTGGAGCAGCGCATTTCCAACCTCTACTGGATCAGGGATGAAGAGGCGCGGCTTGACTCCGTTGTCGCTCCAGGTCCCGGTCCCCCTGTTAATCCTGCGGATCTGGACTCAACCATCCCAGAATTTGGTCCCGGCTCCATGGATACAGCAAATCCCAACCCCACTGGCTTGGCCCCAGCTGAGCGGTCAGCCTCGGCTCATCAGCTCCGAGCTGATGATCCAGCCGCCACAGCGACATCCAGGCCGGCCTCCTCAGTACCAGCCCCACATCCTCCGGCGGAGGACCCGTGGCGGCTGCTGGGGGCCAAGCCTAAATGGGCGAGCAGCAGTGCAACTTTAGCTACTTTCACCTTCAGTCCAAATCCGAGGTTCAGAACTAACAACTCCACTCCCAACCAAGAGCCATGGTCCACAGTACATGGAAAAAAGCGAGCAAGGTCCAGCCCGATAAATGCTCCACCTTGTGAGCTCCAACTGGAGAACAGATATAACATCTTGAGTGTTGAGGAATTCCCTCTGCTGCAAACTGTCCATTCTCCTCCCACTGCCAGCAGCCCGGGGGCTTGGGGGGTCTGTTTCGGGACCCCCATTCAGATCCGCGACCTCCTCCTCCTCCTCCAGGCGCAGGATCGTGAAGGGGGCTGCTCTCAGGACGAGACGCTCTGGCGTAAAAATCTCATCATCTCCAACAAGAGAAATCCCAGAGTCATTTTTGACATTATAAGTAGCATTACTGGTGCGCAACTGCCTGCTCTACCTGTGTCCTCTGATGAGGACTGTAGCATTTTTTTAATGTATTTTGTGAATAAGGTTGCCAGTGTCAAGGCCAGTATAACACCCTCCTCCTCCTCCCTTCCTGATCCTCCCAAACAACAGTCAATTATTGACAATTTCTCACCTGTCTCTTTACAAGACTTAGCAGATCTTGTGTGTATTATGAAGATCTCTACTAGTCCGCTGGATATCCTGCCCACAACTTTGCTGAAAAATGTGTTCAGCACTATTGGTCCATCTCTGCTCTCCATAATCAATAGCTCACTGGTTTCTGGTCGTGTCCCGTCCCATTTCAAGCAAGCGGTTGTTCAGCCGCTTCTCAAAAAGCCCAATCTGGACCCCAATGTTCTTAGTAACTACCGGCCCATTTCCAAGTTGCCCTTTGTATCTAAGATTCTAGAAAAAGCAGTTGCAAACCAGTTAGTGACAGCGTTGAACAGTTACAATATCTTAGATAAATTTCAGTCCGGTTATCGTTAGTTACATTCCACAGAAATTGCTCTTCTCATGGCCTCCAATGCCGGTAAATCCACTATCCTGGTTCTGCTTGATCTCAGTGCAGCCTTTGACACTGTTGATCACCACATCCTTTTAGACAGGCTGAGGGACAGGGTAGGAATCTCAGGGACCGCCCTTCATTGGTTTAAATCCTATCTGTCTGATCGATCCTTTTCTGTGGCTGTTGGCCCTCATAAATCAGAGTTTGCCCCCCTTTCTTGTGGGTGCCCCAAGGGTCAGTGCTTGGGCCGATCCTCTTTACGCTATACATGCTCCCTCTCAGAGATGTCATCGGCAATTTTGAAGGTATCTCATACCATATGTATGCAGATGACCTCCAGTTATATTTTTCTTTTAACCCTGATAGGACCGATGGAATTGACTCACTGTACGATTGTATGAATGTAATTAAGGACTGGATGGCTTCTAACTCCCTTCAGTTGAACGCAGCTAAAACTGAGATTTTAATTATTGCACCTGACGCCTCAGCATCTAAAGTGGCCAGCTGCTTAGGGTCCCTCAGTGCAAATGTGCGCCCCAAGTTGAGAAACCTTGGGGTCACATTTGATCAGGCCATGCTCTTTGATGACCACATCAAAACTGTCACTCGCTCCTGCTTTTTCCACCTCAAAAACATTTCCAAACTCAGATCCATGTTAACTTATTCCGAGCTAGAAATGATCATCCATGCTTTTATTTCCTCACGTCTAGATTACTGTAATTCTCTTTTCACCTGTCTCAATAAAACTTCATTAGACCGCCTCCAACTAGTCCAGAACGCTGGCGCCAGACTTCTGTCCAGATCTCATAAGTTCACTCACATCACTCCAGTCCTGGCATCCCTGCACTGGCTCCCTGTTAATTTCAGGATCCAGTACAAGATTCTGACCATCACTTACAGAGCCCTCCATGGTCAAGCACCTGCATACTTGACAGATCTGGTGTCCTTTCACTGTTCTGTTCTACTAAAGGCCACCTACTTACTGTCCCTCACACAAGATTAAAGGGCCAGTGTGTAAAATGGGTTGAAAACAGTGACATCAGTGGTCACATTCTAGATTGCAGGGCTCACTCGCTCACCCCTCCCGTCGGGTAAATGACGGCGGCCTCGTAGGGACAAAAAGCCTTGCGCACGACTTTTTCAGGAGTAGGTCTATCTAGCGACAAGGTGAATGTTTATTTATTTATTATTTTTTTTATTTATTTATTTTTTTAATATACTTCATTAATCCCCGAGGGGAAATTCAATTTTTCACTCTGTTGTCAATTACACACAGGTCCGAACACACACATGCACAAACTGGACCTATACATGCACTAAGTGGAGAGATGTCAGAGTGGGCTGCCCATGACAGGCGCTCTGAGTGGTTGGGGGGTTCGGTGCCTTGCTCAGGGGCACCTCAGCAGTGCCCAGGAGGTGAACTGGCACCTCTCCAGCTACCAGTCCACGCTCCATATTTCTGGTCCGGACGGGGACTTGAACAGGCGACCCTCCGGTTCCCAACCCAAGTCCCTATGGACTGAGCTACTGCCGCCCCAGCATGGTTTAGATTTAGAAATCTAAACCATGTTACGATATTGTAATGAATCCCTCACGAGCAGGAGACCAGAGGAGCGTTCGGGAAAAAGGCCCGTTTATTTGAGCACTCCAGAAACTCCGGTAACACTCCACTCCGTTCCAAACTCTGACTCTTTCTCATAACTTTACACACATACTCGTTTACCATTCTGAGTGGGGACCCCCCGCCCCTCTCTGCTCCGCCAATCTACAGCCCGCACACTGACTGACAGCGTAGCCGGTAAACAGTGCTCAGCTGTTTATTTAGCCTAGCAATATCTCCGGACTATAGTAGCTGCAATGGACGACTTTGAACGCGATTTTGAAAAGTTTCTTGTAGCGGACACAGACCCAGACCCATACCTGTTTGAGCCGGAGCATACAGATGAGGAACTCTATGTGTTTGATGCTGAACGGGTGAGAAGAGAGGCTGAATGCACAGAATGGGATTCGGTGCTACTGCTGCCATTGTTGGGGAGATATATCATCAGGAGGAAAAGTGCCGCAGAGAGTGCATCACAAGGAGTGAAGTTGCGTCTTCTTTTCCTCGCAGATGACGGTTGGGGTTCATTCTCTCCTGTTGCGTGGTAAGTGTGGTCCATTCGCAAACTTTATAACTAAAAAAACTTTTCACTACTCTCTATCGACGAACTACTAATACTCTGCTGTTTCTTCCTCCTTCTTCCTTCCTTCCGCTGTCTTTGTTGGTTCATCTATACACACGAAACGCGTTCTCTGGCTGGCTGGATTGTCCACTCGGTCTGCCGTACATACATGGCGGCGCAAGATGGTGACCTCTCTAAAGCAAGGCCCTTGCTATATATATATATATAAAAGCATAATTATAAGGCTACGAAAACCAAATGAATTTTATTTTATAGCAATCATACACTTGTATAAACATATTAATGGGTAGAATATTCAGATTCAGATTCAGATTGACAATAAACCATGCCAAATATTACACACTGGCCCTTTAAAGATGAAAGGTGATAGAGCTTTTAAGGCTGTTGCACCGACATGGTGGAATGCACTACCTCATGAGCTGAGAGCGGCGTCTTCCGTGGACATTTTTAAAAAGCAGTTAAAAACACATCTGTTTAGGCATGCGTTCCATTAATTGTCCATTGTATCATCTCTGTATTTCGCTGCACTTTACTTTTTATTTGTTTTTGTGTATTTTGCATTGTTTCTGTTATTATATTTTTTGTATTTTATCTTGTGAAGCACTTTGTGAGTCCTCTCTGTGAGAAGTGCTATATAAATAAAATTTACCTACTTACTTACTTACAATCAGCAGATCCACATTATATAAGTTACAGTGGGTCTGGTGCAGGGTCCGAAATTAACCCCCGGTGGGTAAATATTTTTATCACAATAGTCATTTATTTGATTACCATGCTGAGAGTCTCTACTGCTTGTTGGATTCATTTATAGTTGCGTTTTTCAACAGGCACGCACACTGCATGTGCTCCTATCCTTCTAAACGCTGCAATCTGATCGTCTCAGGCACTCCTAGTCCACCGTTTGCGGTATAGGACATCAGCTGATCTGCTAAACTATCACTTGCCATCGGCCCACTGCAGCTATCGCAATGCTAATGTAGAACAGATGGTTATGAGTTGTCCCCATACTTATGAAGGTAATAAAATAATACCACGGAGGCTCCATAGTTTACAACAGGACGGCAAACTCTTTATTGTCTCTCACATTGTGACCAGTGGTGCATTACAGCTTCAATCTTTCCATTCTTACCTGTCACAGTAAAAGCCCATACACACTGCATCAGTGATAACCAGAGGGAACTTATTCACATGCTGAAGCTGTGGTGATGAGTTGTTTAATAATTGGTTTCCAACCTGGGGGTCTCGGGACCATTCTCAATACAAGATGGTGCCCCCAGTGCGGATGTCTGTTACGGTTGCTCGTGCTCACCGCTGAGCTTCTTTCAATTTCTTTTTCATTTAACTATCTTATTTGGAGATTTTTTTTTTCAGTTAGCTAGCTAGCACTTATGTTCTGTTTTGTTATGGAGACGAAGACTGCTCTCTTTATAGCGGTCTTTCTCCTATTTTTCCACGGAATATCATGTGCGGGGACCTGGCGCCCAGTCGTGGCTCCATTGTTTACACCCAGGACCAGTGCTACAACACACCGCGGTGCGGCCCAAGGTGAGGCACGATATTCCCAGCGAGCTGCGGAGAAGGAGGTGGGGATGTCGCGCCGACAACGGAGGAGATGGTACAAACCCGTCCTCCTGTCCATCGTTATGGGGAACGTAAGATCGCTCCCCAACAAGATGGACGAGCTGTCGGCGCTGACTCGCCATCAGAGGGAGTACCGGCAGAGCAGCGTGCTGGTGTTTACAGAGACATGGCTGAACGCGGAAGTACCGGACACGATCGCCGCGCTGGACGGATTCCAGCTCATCAGATACAACAAGACAGTGGACAGCGGTAAGAGGAAAGGAGGAGGGCTGGCTGTGTTTGTGAATGATAGATGGTGTAACTCTGGGCACATCATTATCAAGGAACAGCATTGCTGCAGGGGCATTGAGCTGCTGGCTGTTGGCATGAGACCATACTATCTACCCAGGGAGTTTTCTTATGTCATTATGGTAGCAGTGTATGTCCCCCCGTCCGCGAAGGCTGAGTCTGCTTGTGACATTCTCCACTCTGTTACAAGTAGGCTGCAAACATGGCACCCTCAGGCCCTCCTTCTGATCTCTGGGGACTTCAACCACGTCTGTCCATCCACCACGCTGCCCACCTTCACCCAGTATGTTTCCTGCCACACCAGAGACAATAAAACACTGGATTTATTTTATGCCAACACCAAGGAGGCATACCACTCATTCCCCCTGCCCCCCCTGGGATGAGCTGATCACAACCTGGTTCATCTTCTGCCTGTCTACAGACCTCTGGTGCAGAGGGAACCAGCAACCACTCACACTGTGAAGAGGTGGTCTGATGAGGCCGAGGAGGCCCTGAAAGACTGCTTTGAGGCCACTGTGTGGGAGGTACTCAGTGATTCCCATAGGGAGAACATTGACAGTCTGACATCATGTATTACAGACTACATAAACTTCTGTGTGGAAAGCACCGTACCCACCAGGACTGTGCACTGCTTCTCCAACACCAAACCCTGGATTACTCCAGATATAAAAGCTCTCCTGAAGGAGAAGCGGAGAGCTTTTAACTCTGGAAATAAGGAGGAGCTGAAGGCCATGCAGAAGGAGCTACGGAGAAACATCAGGCAGGGAAAGGAAGGATATAAAAAGAAGATGGAGGAACAGCTGCAGCAGAGCGACGTCAGCAGAGTCTGGAGAGGTTTGAAAACCATCTCAGGACACAAACAACAACCAGACTGATCTGAATCTGTTCTTCAATAGATTTGATCAGTCTGCCCCTCCCCTGGCCCAGACATCACAGCTGCAACCCCCCTCATCCTCACCTTCACCTTCCCCCTCACCTACACTCCTGGCACACTGCTTCGACACCTCACCCGCTCTCCCGGACATCTCACCACCCCCCACCCCTCCACCCACCTCATCACCTCCACCCCCCAGCACGCAGCCCCCCTCCTCCAGCTTGTCCTTCACTACCTTTCAGGTGAGAGATCAGCTAAGGAAGATAAAGACGAGGAAGGCTGCGGGTCCAGACGGCATCAGCTCCAGGCTTCTGAAGTCCTGCGCAGACCAACTGTGCGGGATAGTTGAAACCATCTTCAACCTGAGCCTGAGGCTGGGGAGAGTACCACAGCTGTGGAAGACATCCTGCGTGGTACCGGTGCCCAAGACTCCACACCCCAAGGACTTCAGCAGCTTCAGACCAGTGGCATTAACATCACACCTTATGAAGAGTCTGGAGCGCCTGGTCCTGTCTCGTCTCCGCCCCGCAGTAGGCCCTTCAATGGACCTGCTGCAGTTTGCCTACCAGTCTGGCATTGGGGTGGACGACGCCATCATCTTCCTCCTGCATAGAGCTCTTTCTTACCTGGAGAAGCCCGGAAGCTCTGTGAGAATCATGTTCTTTGACTTCTCCAGCGCTTTCAACACCATACAGCCTGCACTTCTGAGGGACAAACTAGAGCACATAGGGGTGGCTAATCACCTCACATCCTGGATCCTAGACTATCTCATGGACCGGCCACAGTATGTCAGGACCCAGGATTGTGTATCGGACCTGGTTGTCTGCAGTACGGGAGCCCTGCAGGGGACGGTGCTGGCACCGTTCCTCTTCACCGTCTACACTGCAGACTTTTCATACAACACCCCCACCTGTCATCTGCAGAAGTTCTCTGATGACTCTGCCATCGTTGCCCTCATCACAGATGGGGACGACAGGGAGTACAGAGAACTGAACCAGGACTTGGTGGACTGGTGTCTGAGGAACCACCTTCAGATCAACGCGGGTAAAACCAAAGAGCTGATGGTGGATTTCCGCAGGCGCAGACTCCTCCCCCCAACGCCGGTGAACATCCAGGGAAAGGACATTGAGATGGTGACATCTTATAAGTACCTGGGTGTTCATCTTAACAATAAACTGGACTGGACTAATCACATAACAGCACTATACAGAAAAGGCCAAAGCAGACTCTACCTGCTGAGGCGGCTCAGGTCTTTTGGAGTGCAGGGGGCGCTCCTGAAGACCTTCTTTGACACTGTGGTGGCATCAGCCATCTTTTACGGAGTGATCTGCTGGGGCAGCAGCGTCTTGGCTGCAGATAGGAAGAGACTTTTGTACTTATTTTGCATCCCTAGTTTTTTAAGTTTTAAGTTTTTAAGTTTAATTTTTGAAATCTTTAATCTGACTCTTTCCGCTTGACTGCTGTAACACTGGAATTTCTCAATTATGGGATCAATAAAGGTGTATCTCATCTTATCTGATCTTAACAAGAAGGCAACAAAGCTTCACTGGGGGTCAGAAGGCCTTCGTGATTTTTAGGGGTGTACAAACTTTTTTTAGCTGACTTTTAACATTGTAGTTCATTCATTTCTGAAAAGAAAACTATGTTTTGTCTTTAAAGTTCTGATCAATAACCCTAAAAAAATTACTTCACTCTCTGTGAAACAGCCTCGTCCTGCATTAGAAAAGTACGCAGTTAAAACAACCACAGAACTAATATAAGAAGGGCCAAGACTCAGGAAGAGGAAAACACTGAATTTGTCAAAAAGAAGCCTATAAGTATGAATGGTTTTTAAAAATGATAAACAAATAAATACATTAAACATACAGAATTGTCCCAGAAGTTACTAAAATATCAGGAAAACTCATCTCTGATGGAAAATATACAGGAAATAATCTGCTCAAAATGAATCCAAATCGCTCATTTTACTCAAACTTCCTGCAATTATTGCAGTCTGTACTGTAAACGTTATGCACTAAACATAATATGAAATGTCCATAAAATATGTCACTTAGTCAGGGGACATTAGTTTCTCAATGACAGAAAAGGGGTCCATCAAGAAAAAAGATTGGGAACCACTGGTATATTGAAATAATTTTGCTTCACATTTTGCGCCAGCCTCTACTTTAGGTTTCTATTTAACATAATACTTCATTATCTCAATGAAACATACTGAAACAAATATACATGTGACATGAAAGGGCAATTTATTATTTTGGAAGGTAAAAAATAGGCTTGGCTGGTGGATTTTTTTCATCTGCCAGCCTCTTGGCTCAGATCAACTCAAAAAGTTAATTTCGGACACTGGTCTGGTGTATGTATGGTCAAACCATTGCTGCAATTTTATAAACAAACCTGTAGCCTACATCCAGGCTCTATCTCACCACTGCACAGTAGACTACAACTACCAAGTTGAATGGTGCGATCAATTCACCGCGCACACAGGTAAGCACACAAAGGCTCACCTTAAACGAACAAGCAGCTCTGTCTCATACACACAAAGCACAAAGCTAGATAGAATGGGTGCTAAGTCATTAACCTCTGCCATGTCTGTATCAAAAGGGAGGAAAACTTACATTTTAAAATAAGGGAACTGCTGTGGTATATCCTGTTAAAGTATGTGTTGGCAACAGCAGGAATGGATTCATCCCAACTAATGACTAATTCAGTGTCTTTCTCCTTGTACAGCAAGGGTTTGGAAACATTGATGGTGAACACTGGTTAGGCCTAGAGAACATCTACTTGCTGACCAACCAGGGCAACTACAAGCTGCTGGTGACTCTGGAAGACTGGGCCGGACGCAAGACCTTTGCAGAATATGCCAACTTCCGTGTGGAGTCTGAGGCCAACTTCTATAGGCTGCAAATGGGCCGATACCATGGCAACGCTGGAGACTCACTTACCTGGCACAATGGCAAGCAGTTTACCACACTGGACAGAGACCATGACACCTTCACAGGTGAGTGGAATGCAGTGCAGGAGAAGGCAATCATAATTGTTGGTAGAATTTTACCAAAAGCTGCTTACATTATGGCCAGTGGCCAAGCTAGAGCCAGTCCTTTTGATACAGGGGCACATACAAGTAGGGTCAAATATCTAAGTCTGAACAATAATATATATGTGTAAATATATATACAGTACAGGCCAAAAGTTTGGACACACCTTCTCATTCAATGCGTTTTCTTTATTTTCATGACTATTTACATTGTAGATTCTCACTGAAGGCATCAAAACTATGAATGAACACATGTGGAGTTATGTACTTAACAAAAAAAGGTGAAATAACTGAAAACATGTTTTATATTCTAATTTCTTCAAAATAGCCACCCTTTGCTCTGATTACTGCTTTGCACACTCTTGGCATTCTCTCCATGAGCTTCAAGAGGTAGTCACCTGAAATGGTTTTCCAACAGTCTTGAAGGAGTTCCCAGAGGTGTTTAGCACTTGTTGGCCCCTTTGCCTTCACTCTGCGGTCCAGCTCACCCCAAACCATCTCGATTGGGTTCAGGTCCGGTGACTGTGGAGGCCAGGTCATCTGCCGCAGCACTCCATCACTCTCCTTCTTGGTCAAATAGCCCTTACACAGCCTGGAGGTGTGTTTGGGGTCATTGTCCTGTTGAAAAATAAATGATCGTCCAACTAAACGCAAACCGGATGGGATGGCATGTCGCTGCAGGATGCTGAGGTAGCCATGCTGGTTCAGTGTGCCTTCAATTTTGAATAAATCCCCAACAGTGTCACCAGCAAAACACCCCCACACCATCACACCTCCTCCTCCATGCTTCACAGTGGGAACCAGGCATGTGGAATCCATCCGTTCACCTTTTCTGCGTCTCACAAAGACATGGCGGTTGGAACCAAAGATCTCAAATTTGGACTCATCAGACCAAAGCACAGATTTCCACTGGTCTAATGTCCATTCCTTGTGTTTCTTGGCCCAAACAAATCTCTTCTGCTTGTTGCCTCTCCTTAGCAGTGGTTTCCTAGCAGCTATTTGACCATGAAGGCCTGATTCGCGCAGTCTCCTCTTAACAGTTGTTCTAGAGATTGGTCTGCTGCTAGAACTCTGTGTGGCATTCATCTGGTCTCTGATCTGAGCTGCTGTTAACTTGCGATTTCTGAGGCTGGTGACTCAGTTGAACTTATCCTCAGAAGCAGAGGTGACTCTTGGTCTTCCTTTCCTGGGTCGGTCCTCATGTGTGCCAGTTTCGTTGTAGCGCTTGATGGTTTTTGTGACTCCACTTGGGGACACATTTAAAGTTTTTGCAATTTTCCGGACTGACTGACCTTCATTTCTTAAAGTAATGATGGCCACTCGTTTTTCTTTAGTTAGCTGATTGGTTCTTGCCATAATCTGAATTTTAACAGTTGTCCAATAGGGCTGTCGGCTGTGTATTAACCTGACTTCTGCACAACACAACTGATGGTCCCAACCCCATTGATAAAGCAAGAAATTCCACTAATTAACCCTGATAAGGCACACCTGTGAAGTGGAAACCATTTCAGGTGACTACCTCTTGAAGCTCATGGAGAGAATGCCAAGAGTGTGCAAAGCAGTAATCAGAGCAAAGGGTGGCTATTTTGAAGAAATTAGAATATAAAACATGTTTTCAGTTATTTCACCTTTTTTTGTTAAGTACATAACTCCACGTGTTCATTCATAGTTTTGATGCCTTCAGTGAGAATCTACAATGTAAATAGTCATGAAAATAAAGAAAACGCATTGAATGAGAAGGTGTGTCCAAACTTTTGGCCTGTACTGTATGTCCCAAAGAAACCGAGGAATAGTGGCACCTGGGGCAGGTTGGGGCAACAATGGGATATAGTTTAGCCAATCTGTCATTGGAGTAATGTAACCAATTTACTACTTTAAATTGGATTAATCCATGTCTGATACAGAACGATGAGTTATGTATTTGCAAAATAATGCTTTTCCAGGCATCCTCAGGGATAGATGCTCCAATGTCTCCTTCCGGGCTGTTTTATTTTTATCCCATGTGTGAGGGCAACTATGAAGAATTAATGTGTATATATTTGATACTGTGCCTTTATTGAATGGGTTGACATTAAGAACTGAGTAAGCCAAATCCTTAAGGGGTGGACATTCCAGTATCCTGGAAAATGTTTAGAGGCAAAGCTTCAACCCTGAAGGTATCTAAAGTAGTGAGATTTTGGTAAGTTGTGGTCTTGACACAGAAAAGCAAATGATGCAAAACTGTCATCTGTGCCAAATCTAATTGAGAGAGTGTAAAAAGATGGTTAAACAATATTGGAGAGAATCCACATATGTTTTTCACATTGAGGTGTTTCCTAAACTGGCCCAAAATCTTAATTGAGTTTTGTACAACCACATTTGCATTTAACTTATCTGTTCTAATATTCAACGGGAAAGGAGCAGTTAAAAATGAGATTGGAGAAACTGGAGGTGTAGATTCAAACTCCATACTAGCCCAAATAGGAACTTCTTTTTCTGTAAAGGTGGTGATCCAATACGTAAACTTGGCAATATTAGCTGCCCAATAATAAAATAGAAAGGCAAGAAGACAGGGGATACTCTCCAATGGATCCGAAATTTCCAAAGGCAGGTTGTCTGCGTACAGAAGTGTTTTATGGTTTGTTTCGCCCCTGGAAATACCCCTGATCCTGTTTTCTGATCTGATGGCATTGCCAATGGTTCAATGTCAAATAGAAAGGGTGACAGACAACAACCCTGTCTTGAGCCCCTGTGTAGCATAAAGTATTCAGAAATCAGGCCATTGGTTCGCACAGAGGCTGTGGTTACACCCCGCCTTTCTGAAATCCCGCCTTTCCGAAAATAGACCTCCATTCTTCGTAATGGCGGGGTTTCCCATTTTTTCTAAAGGCCCCACTATTCCGAATATTGGGGACAACGCCTGCAGTTCGTCAACAGGTGCCTCCACTCATCCGCACACTCAATCACAGATCCGCTGCAACAGCACTGAACCACCACTGAACATATGATTTCAGGGATTAAGACAGGTACTGACTCAATATCCTACAATCCTCAAACCATCAATGACCAATTTAAACAATATTATTCTTCCCTTTATATCAGTCGGATGTGGACACCAATTTGTTTGAAATTCATTCATTTCTTAATTCTTTAAATATCCCAAAACTCAATCCTGAAGCTCAGGCATCCCTAGAGCAGCCATTAACATCTGAAAAAATAACAAATGCTTTCAAGTCATCCCTAATATCAATCAATCAATCAATTTTATTTATAAAGCCCAATATCACAAATCACAATTTCCCTCACCCTCACAGGGCTTTACAGCATACGATATCCCTCTGTCCTTTGGACCCTCACAGCGGATAAGGAAAAACTCCCAAAAAAAAAAAAAAAACCCTTTAACGGGGAAAAAAACCATGGGAGAAACCTCAGGAAGAGCAACTGAGGAGGGATCCCTCTTCCAGGACGGACAGACGAGCAATAGATGTCGTACAGAACATAATAAATTAACAGTAAACCGTATGACACAATGAGACAGAGAGGGAGAGAGACAGAGACAGAGAGAGATGCAGGATAGACGGTAATGACAGTAGCTTACAACAACATTAATGAAAGTAATAATATTATAATTAATAATAATACATTAATATCTGATAGTATACATGTGTGACAATAATCATATGTGTATAATAACAGTAGAAGTATGACTAATGATAACAGCAGCAGCAGGAGGCATCTGGCAGGACCACGGCAGCAGCATAACCACACACGTCACACTATCCAGGCACCGCTGCAATATGAGTTAACCTGAGAGACAGTGGAGCACAAAGGCTCCGGAGAAGAAGCCGAGTTAGTGACATCCAGAATGGCCGAGTTAGCAAGATGCAGTAATAGGATACGAGAGAGAGAGAGAGAGAGAGAGAGAGAGAGAGAGAGAGAGAGAGAAGGAGAGAAGGTTCCCGGTGTAATATAGAGGGGTCCTCTGGCTGACTAGGCCTAAGTCAGCCTAACTAGGGGCTGGTGCAAGGTAAACCTGAGCCAGCCCTGACTATAAGCTTTATCAAAGGGGAAGGTCTTAAGTCTAGTCTTAAATGTGGAGACGGTGTCTGCCTCCCGGAACGCAACAGGAAGATGATTCCACAGGAGAGGAGCCTGATAGCTGAAGGCTCTGGCTCCTGATCTACTTTTGGAGACTTTAGGGACCACGAGTAACCCTGCATTCTCAGAGCGTAGAGTTCTGGTGGGATAATATGGCACTATGAGCTCTCTAAGATATGACGGAGCTTTACCATTTAGAGCTTTATACGTTAACAGTAGGATTTTAAATTCAATTCTGGATTTTACAGGGAGCCAGTGCAGAGGAGCTAAAACAGGAGAAATACAATCATGTTTCTTAGTTGCTGTTAGTACACTGCTGCATTCTGAATTAGCTGGAGAGTTTTTAAGGACTTACTAGAGCTACCAGATAACAGAGAGTTACAGTAATCCAGCCTTGAGGTAACAAAAGCGTGGACCAATTTTTCTGCATCTTTTTGGGTCAGGATAGGCCTAATTTTCGCAATATTACGCAGATGAAAAAATGCAGTCTGTGAGGTTTTTTTAAATGAGAATTAAAAGACAAATCTTGTTCAAATGTTACTCCGAGGTTTCTTACGGTAGTGCTAGAGGCCAGAGCAATGCCATCTAGAGAAACTATGTCATCAAATAGAGAGTCTCTGAGTTGTTTGGGGCCAAGAACAATAACTTCAGTTTTGTCTGAATTTAACATCAGGAAATTGGTGCACATCCAGGTTTTTATGTCTTTAAGGCAGTTATGAAGTTTAGTTAATTGATTACTTTCTTCTGGCTTCATAGATAAATACAACTGTGTATCATCCGCATAACATTGGAAATTTACAGAGTGATTTCTAATGATGTTACCTAAAGGAAGCATATATAGAGTGAAAGTAGAAAGTATATTAAATTCAGACTGAAATAGCAACTTTTCTTTAAAAAGATCAGGCATGGGTGAGACAGCATAACATCTATCTATATCTGCAATATTGTCTATTAAATCTCTAAGTTGTTTATTTCGCTCCCTAGTTTTGTGTGCTACATAAGAAATAACTTGTCCCCTAATGTATGCTTTCAAAGATTCCCACAAAGTACTCCTTGAAACATCTGGAGTGTCATTAATTTCTAGGAAGAAGTCAATCTGGTCACTAAGATATGTTCATAAGTGTTTACATGAAAGCAAATGGGGGTCTAGGTCCCAGGTGTGCTGGGGTGCTATATTATCTGGAAATATCATGTCTATATGTACAGGACTGTGGTCTGATAGAACTATGCTATGGTACTGACTTTTAGAAACCAAAGGAATTAGGTGATTGTCTATAATGAAATAGTCAATCCTGGAGTGACTATGGTGGACGGGGGGAAAAAAAGAAAATTGTTTTACAGCAGGATTTTTAGTCCGCCATGGGTCTGACAGGCCGAAAGGAAAGAGTTAATGGCTACTGCAGCCGATGACAGAGTGCTATTTGGTCTTGGATCTGACCTGTCTAAATGGGCATGAAGAACGCAATTAAAGTCTCCATCCAACACCAATTTGTAAGAGTTAAGATCAGGAAGTGCTGAAAAGAAATTAAGAAAGAATTGTGAATCATCCCAGTTTGGGCCATAGATGCTAGCCAATATTAAAGGTGAATTAAATAGCCTACCAACTGCAACAACATACCTTCCATTAATATCGGAGATAACTTCAGAGAGTTCAAAAGGAACCCCTTTCCTGATAAGAATAGCTGTTCCCCTGGCTTTAGAGTTAAAACGTGAATGAAACGTTTGTCCAATCCATTTACATCTTAACCTCTTTTTGAGAGTTAATATTCAGATGTGTCTTCTGCAAAAACATACATTTCAAATGACTGAATATTTTACTAAGTTTGACCATATTGTTCATGCCTTTGACGTTCCAACTGATGAAAGAAGTTACACCTTGTTGTCTATCTACATTGTTAGGAACCATAGTTCAGTAATTTGAGTGTAAGAACAGCTCCCATATCCTGACAAAGTCTGAGTGCGTACTGCGAATGCTTGAGTCTTAGCATAAAACAAAACCAAAAAGAAAAGACACAAAACAGACAAAAAAAGGATACATGAATGAAAGATACCATCCTGAATCCCTGGGCTGGTCTTCCCTAAACTCGAGACTGCCCCAAAAACACCTATCCCTCTCTTAAGCATATAACACGTCAAACTAACCTAAACTCTCATATGAACTATGCAAGGGTAGAACAACAAGCTACATATATAAGGGCTGTGATGGAAAATTCGGGTATTTAAGCACCTTTAAACTATAATGTGTTGTATCCTAATGATGTGTGTCACTCATTTAACCCCTACTGTGACAGCAGTGAGAGACACCAAGGTCACGAGCCAGGGAGGCTCAGACACCAAGATTATGAGCCAGGGAGGACAACAAGTGTCCTTGTTAGTCTCAAGAGATGTTGTGTTTTAGGAATGTCAAGGCGCCACATATTTTGACTGTTGATGTGCATGTGTTATGGGAAATATAAAGATAGCAGGGCGAGAAGACTTGCTAGGCACTCTTACTGACTGACTGTCCATGCGGTTGTATGTGTGAGTGTCTCCATTCATGAATGCTTATTAAAACTCAAGAAAGACAGCCGACGTGTTAAGACTTTTTCTTTAAACTGTTCATTAAATAGTAGTTTTGCCACCACAAAATTGGCGACCACGAAGGGACCTCATCTGTGAGCGGGTTCTGGAATTCTGGACTGAAGGTGTGAAGACTGTGCACACAGCAAGAGCTGAGGCTCTTACCACCTCAACCTCCCCCACAAAGGAAGGTTGAGAGGAGGGCCTGACGTCCGGAAATCCGGGATTCCCTTCACCGTTGGGGTCCAAAGAACGTGGTGGCTGTCAACACTCAACTCAAGTCTTTTCCACCTACTGAAATAGGTTGGCAGACATGCCAGGCACCGTTTCTGGGAAGCAGAGTGTAGGAAAAGTGGTGAGTTCGGTTTAGGTCAGGGACCTAAAGTAGTGTAGGTTAGGAACCTAACACGACACCTGATTATTTCAGCCGATAAAGGCAGAAGAAAAGGTGGTGAGAAGCTGTCTGGGTTAAAGGAGAAGTTGAGACACTTGCTATCAAAGTGGAACAGACAGAGTGAGTGAAGCGCGTTTTTCTTTATTTCCTTTTTGTAAGTTGTGCGCGTTTTTCGGGTAAAGGTAAAAAAAAAAATCCTTTAAAGTGATAAGTTTATGTATTTTTTGAGATTGATTTTTGCTTCCACAAATTTGACTTACTTCTAATACTAATAAGAAAACTGAGACTTTGATTACAATGGGATCTGGACAGAGCAATACCTCAAAAGGGAAAACTGAGCCTGATCATGGCGCTCCCAACGTGAGATTTATGGAGATTAATTATGGAAAGGAGAGCATGGCTCAGTTAGGTCTGTGGGTCAATAAGTGCTGTTTCCCGAGAACAGGCAGCCTGAGTGTTAAACAGCTCGAGGCTTTAGAGGTGAGGTTGACAGACTTAGAAAGAAGGGGACTGGAAGTTTGGAGGTAAGGTCTAGTTTCAGGCAGATTGGTCAGCTTTTAGTAGTTGGATGAGGGAAGCCAAGCATAGGCAGGGCCCCAAAAGTGTCCCAGTGCAGTGTTTGAAGCTGGATTCGGACCTCGACTTGGCTCCACCTGAAAGGCCTCCACCGTATGTTGAACACCACGAACCAGAGGGAGCAGCTGGCCTCTCTGAATCAGTGCTGCTTACAGAGATATTGTTCTTCGGCTGATGACAAGATTGAAAACGGAGTTCCCTGTTCGTTTGGACTGGGAAAAGTGGTGGTGGTTAAGCAGGATGCAAATGAAACTGTCTCTGCTTATCTATACCGCCTGAGACAAGCAGCGATGCAGTAGTAGTGGACTGACCGAACTTGAGGAAAGTCAAAAGGAGGACACAAAGACAATGACCGTTGTTTCAAGTGTGGCAGAAAGAGACATTGGGCAAGAAACTGCCGTAAAGGGGAAACAACAAGAAAAAAAATGGGGCAGATGAGTCAGATTGACTATATGGTGAGAGCACGAGGACGGCCGAATCTGGTGATGACACTGGCCTGGAAAACCAACCAACGCTTCAGACATGTGAGAACACTGACACTAACACAAATACAGAAACACACAACATGCACATCATGACTGATGCAGAGAGTGAGCTTGTTTCTGACGTGATTCTGCACCTTGAATCTAAACAGAGGGAGTGAGCATAGCAATATGCTGTCTGATTTCTCAGCGGAGGCATACAAACAGATGCCTCGATACACACTGTCAGTTAAGGTGTTGAACTCTCTTTCTTGGTGGATTCCGGGGCCACAGAATCAGTTGTAAGACATTGTGATTTTCATCCGAAGGCTAACCCTAAACTGAGTAGGAGATATTAGAAAACAATTGGGATTACAGGTTTAGCGATGATTGAAAAATACACTGCTCCGCTGAATTGTTTTGATTCTGAGATGGGGAAATCTTTCAAACACTCGTATTCTGACAAATGCCCCATCAATCTGATGGGACGAGATCTCATGTGTAGATTGGGGATTGTTTTGATTTGTACACCTGACGGCATTCAGGTGAGGAGAGTGAATGAAATGAAGGAAAGTTCTACTTTTTTTTTCCAAAACGCTGAGGGACAGTTTGTGTGTGAGTGGAAGATAGATCTCCCTCCCTCTGTTTTGCTGCAGCTCTCAGACACACACACATGCTGACGTCACATGCCTGCACTGCTCGGCACACATGGTTCCTATGTCACACACTGACCGTGGTTATGAGGACATCTGGTGTAGTACAGGACAGGAAAAGGACAGATTACAGCTAGATTGGTTGTATGGGAATGACGTTAATTACGCTGTCTCGGTGAAACTTCCTGATTGACTGCATGAGTGATTTTGTCACAAAACTCTGATCCACACATCTCACTGGTAAATCCCAACAGCGCAGACCTGGGTCTGTGGGTGTGGGAACTGAACGCCACTCCATGCTGGAAGTCTACAACTGATCCTGATATTGATTTTAATGAGGAAATGAGAGTGTACAGAAAGAAAGTAAATTGTGCCATTGAGACTTCCCGTTCAGTCGTGTTTGCAGACAAGACTGGTTTTGATACTGAGATGTGCATGGTTAAATCTGTTGCATACAATCCAGAGCTACAGCAGGTTCCCGCTTACCTCTGGGCCAAAAGTAAACATGATGTGCCCTGTGAGGCAAATTGTGATTTGTGATATTGGGCGTTACAAATAAAATTGATTGACTGATTGATGTTGGTCTGATAAAAAACTGCGAGCCTGTGATAATAACACCTAACTCAGACTACAGACCCTGTCATAATCAATATCCTCTCAGACGTGAAGCAGTTGAAGGCATTAAACTTGTGTTTGATGATCTGTTGAAAGCGGGCGTGATTGTTCCATGTGCAGACTCTCCTGTGAGAACGCCCATATTTCCTATGTGTAAAATATGACTTGATGGCGAATCTGCAGAGTGGAGATTTGTGCAAAACCTGCAAGCTGTCAATGCTGCTGTGCAGGCCAGGGAGCCTACGGTCCCAAATCCACATACAATTCTGTCCCACGTTCCAGCTGAAAGCAAATGGTTTTCAGTTGTTAAACTCGTACTCGTACTCGTACTCGTCGTCCTCCGCTTATCCGGGTCCGGGTTGCGGGGGCAGCAGCCTCAGCAAAGAGGCCCAGACAGTCCTCTCCCCAGCCACTTCCGTCAGCTCTTCCACGGGAACCCCGAGGCGTTCCCAGGCCAGCCAGGTGATGTAATCCCTCCAGCGTGTTCTGGGGCGGCCCCGAGGTCTCCTCCCGGTTGGACATGCCTGAAACACCTCCCCAGGGAGGTGTCCGGAAGGCATCCTTACCAGATGCCCGAACCACCTCAACTGGCTCCTCTTGATGTGGAGGAGCAGCGGCTCTACTCCGAGTCCCTCCCGGATGTCTGAGCTCCTCACCCTATCCCTAAGGCTGAGCCCAGCCACCCTGCGGAGGAAACTCATTTCGGCCGCTTGTACTCGCGATCTCATTCTTTCGGTCACTACCCAGAGCTCGTGACCATAGGTGAGGGTTGGAACGTAGATCGACCGGTAAATTGAGAGCTTCGCTTTCTGGCTAAGTTCCCTCTTCACCACAACGGACCGGTTAAGCGCCTGCATCACTGCTGACGCCGCTCCAATACGCCTGTCAATCTCCCGCTCCATCCTACCCTCACTCGTGAACAAGATCCTGAGATACTTAAACTCCTCCACCTGAGGAAGGACCTCCCCCCTGACCTGGAGTGGGCAATCCACCCTTTTCCGGCTGAGGACCATGGTCTCAGACTTGGAGGTGCTGATTCTCATCCCAGCCGCTTCACACTCGGGTGCGAACCGCCCCAGCTCCTCCGAGAACCGTCACCTTATCGTGGTGGAGGAGTTTGAGTGCCCTAATGACCCTAGGAGCTATGCTGTCGGGGGCATTTTGCCCCTGGTAGGGTTTCCCATGGCAGATTGGTTCTGGGCGAAGGGTCAGACGAAGAACGGTTCAAAAGACCCTTCATGATGGATACAAACAAGGACACGTGCACCTGGCCTGGAGGGTTACTGGGGCCCCGCCCTGGAGCCAGGCCTGGGGTTGGGGCCCATGGGCGAGCGCCTGGTGGTCGGGCCTTCGACCATGGGGTCCGGCCGGGCCCAGCCCGAACCGGCTACATGGGCTCGTCCCCCTGCAGGCCCACCACCCGCAGAGGGATCCAGAAGGGTTCGGTGCAATGTGGATTGGGCAGCAGACCAAGGCGGGGGCCTTGGCGGTCCGATCCTCAGTTACAGAAGTTGGCTCCTGAATGTCACCTCTCTGGTGGGGAAGGAGCCGGAGCTTGTGGAAGAGGTTGAGTGCTACCGGCTAGATATTGTCGACCTCACCTCAACACATAGTTCCGGGTCTGGAACCCTAGTCCTTGAGAGGAGTTGGACAGTTGTTACACTATCAAATGTTTTTTTTTTTTTTGACTGTTCCAGTACACCAAGAGTCAATTCTGGTTTGCATTTTGATTTGAAATTCTGCTTTGAGAGATAGTTTGGAAACTCTTGTACTGCCTAAAGGAAGTGCTTTGTTGCAGTATGTTGATGTCATTTTGGTTGCGAGTGAAACCAGAGAGGGCTGTGTTAAAGACACCCTCGCCTTGCTGACTCATTTGGCTGAACAAGACCATAAAGCCAGCCTGTCAAAACTACAATTTGTTGTACAAGAGGTCACATTCCTGGGTCACGTGATCTTTCCTGAGGGAAAGACCCTCACATCCAAGCGGATTGAAGCCATTCAAAAGATCCCAAAAACCTGAGAAAAAAATGGGGCTAAAAAAACGAGTCATGTCATTTTTAGGGATGACAGGCTACTACAGGCAATAATTATGCTGAAATTGAGGCACCATTAGCAGCAATTGCTCATGGGAAAGGCCTGAAAGCATCTGATCGTGTCATTTGGACTCCTGACGCAGAGAAAACTTTTGTTGATTTGAAACTTTATTTGCAAACACTTCCTACTCTTGGACTGCTTGACTGTACATGACCATTTACCCAGACTGTTGAGGAAAAGGGTGGGTACGTGACTTTTGTACTGTTACAAGAACACGGGGGGAAACAATGACCTGTAGCTTATTTTTCATCTAAACTTGATAGTGTTGCTGCAGTTGACACACATGACTGTGTAGCTGTGATAAATTCTGCTTGCTCTCCCAGGACAGATTTGAGAGACACACTGGTTGCCAACGCTGATTTGAATCTTTGTAGATGGATCAGCTTCGAGAAACCCTAGCACTGGTAAAAATGTTTCAGGTTTTGTCGTCACAACACTGCAGGAGACAGTGATCGCACATCCTTTGTCATCCTCACATTCAGCTAAAGCGGCTGAATTGGTGGCTCTGACAGAGGCATGTAAACTGGCAGAGGGCAAATCTGTAAATATTTAAACAGACAGCAGATATGCTTGGGGTGAGGTTCATGATTTTGGACAAATTTGGAAGAATAGGGATTTCTTAACTTTAACAGGGAAAACTATTGCTCATCATATGTTGTGTCTGCTCTTTTGGATGCTGTGCTGCTGCCAAAACAAATTGCTGTGTGTAATGTGAAGCTCACACTAACACTGCAAAAGCGGCCTCAAAGCTGCCATTGTTTTCAGCCTTGCATGTCGCCTCACTAACCCCTGCTTCTACTCCTACAGTTGTGGCTACGGCTGAGATAACAGACCTGCAGATAAGGGCCTCTCCGGCTGAGAAGGCCGTTTGGAAAAAAGCAGGAAAGTAAAGGAAAGTACTAATTTTGAATTTTGCTTTGATCTTGAGTGTAGCTGGATATAGGAGACCATATTTCATACCTGGGCATCGGCGAAGTAAAGCCCAGGACATCAGTGAAGGCTGCTCTCCTTTTCCTGACCGCGGCCGAGTAGTTCAGGTAGATGTGAAAATGCTTACTGTTGTGAAAAATGGGCCCCGCACCCATGGCCTTTCGGAGAACGTCAACTTTCTCCTGAAAGTAGTGGAATTTGATGATTATCGGTCGCAGGGCGCTCCCCTCTTTTGGCCTCGGCTGGAAGCCCCTGTGCGCCTGGTCAAGTGTCGGGGAAAAATCCAAGCCCTGTGTCTCCTCCAGTAGTTGAGCAATAGTTTTCTCTGGTGGTATGTCCCAAATCCTTCCTCTACACCAATCAGCCTGCAGTTATCTCTCCACTGTCGACACTCCAAATCTTCAGTCTTGTCCATCAGCCGAGTTATTTGCGAGGACAGTGTAGTGACTTTAGCTTCAAGCTCCACTACCCAGTTTGCATAGCAATTAGCTCCCTCCTCGAGATCTCCAATGCGTGTTGCAAACATCGTGGTTTCCTTCTGTATATCCTCAATTACTTTCGTAAGGTCTGAACGTACATTGAGGATTTCAGCTCTCAAATCACTCAACAGGTTGTCTATTTTCTTGTGTAATTCATCCGCAGCCACCGTCACAGATGAATCAATCTTAGTTAGCACACACTGCTCAGTCTGCTTCAAGGCGAACATTATTGTGTCGCCGTCTGTCATGGACTCCGCCCTCTCTGGTAAATCCGTGCCAGGTGAGTCGGAGGCATCCTGACCTGTTTTCGGCTTTGCAACCTTTGGCATTCTGGACAACTTTATCTCTCTTCCAGATCAAAACAGGCTTACTTTTGGAAACTTTGGTACTTTAGCCAAACTCTTAGGCCCGGTAAACCAGAAAAGAGAGAAAATTATTTGAAAAAAGTTCTTTCCAAGCAGAGCTCACAAAACTACGTCCTCACATGTCGCTGCTCCCCCTAGCGTCCTCGAGCATTCCATTAGTTTTTATTGTCTCTTTTGGATGACATACACTTTTAGTAATGAGTGGATCGTCAAGCATTAAAACATACAGTACAGGCCAAAAGTTTGGACACACCTTCTCATTCAATGCGTTTTCTTTATTTGCATGACTATTTACATTGTAGATTCTCACTGAAGGCATCAGAACTATGAATGAACACATGTGGAGTTATGTACTTAACAAAAAAAGGTGAAATAACTGAAAACATGTTTTATATTCTAGTTTCTTCAAAATAGCCACCCTTTGCTCTGATTACTGCTTTGCACACACACTCTTGGCATTCTCTCCATGAGCTTCAAGAGGTAGTCACCTGAAATGGTTTTCCAACAGTCTTGAAGGAGTTCCCAGAGGTGTTTAGCACTTGTTGGCCCCTTTGCCTTCACTCTGCGGTCCAGCTCACCCCAAACCATCTCGATTGGGTTCAGGTCCGGTGACTGTGGAGGCCAGGTCATCTGCCGCAGCACTCCATCACTCTCCTTCTTGGTCAAATAGCCCTTACACAGCCTGGAGGTGTGTTTGGGGTCATTGTCCTGTTGAAAAATAAATGATCGTCCAACTAAACGCAAACCGGATGGGATGGCATGTCGCGTCGCTGCAGGATGCTGTAGTAGCCATGCTGGTTCAGTGTGCCTTCAATTTTGAATAAATCCCCAACAGTGTCACCAGCAAAACACCCCCACACCATCACACCTCCTCCTCCATGCTTCACAGTGGGAACCAGGCATGTGGAATCCATCCGTTCACCTTTTCTGCGTCTCACAAAGACACGGCGGTTGGAACCAAAGATCTCAAATTTGGACTCATCAGACCAAAGCACAGATTTCCACTGGTCTAATGTCCATTCCTTGTGTTTCTTGGCCCAAACAAATCTCTTCTGCTTGTTGCCTCTCCTTAGCAGTGGTTTCCTAGCAGCTATTTGACCATGAAGGCCTGATTCGCGCAGTCTCCTCTTAACAGTTGTTCTAGAGATGGGTCTGCTGCTAGAACTCTGTGTGGCATTCATCTGGTCTCTGATCTGAGCTGCTGTTAACTTGCGATTTCTGAGGCTGGTGACTCGGATGAACTTATCCTCAGAAGCAGAGGTGACTCTTGGTCTTCCTTTCCTGGGTCAGTCCTCATGTGTGCCAGTTTCGTTGTAGCGCTTGATGGTTTTTGCGACTCCACTTGGGGACACATTTAAAGTTTTTGCAATTTTCCGGACTGACTGACCTTCATTTCTTAAAGTAATGATGGCCACTTGTTTTTCTTTAGTTAGCTGATTGGTTCTTGCCATAATATGAATTTTAACAGTTGTCCAATGTTTGAGGATCGGTTGTGTTTTAACCTGACTTCTGCACAACACAACTGATGGTCCCAACCCCATTGATAAAGCAAGAAATTCCACTAATTAACCCTGATAAGGCACACCTGTGAAGTGGAAACCATTTCAGGTGACTACCTCTTGAAGCTCATGGAGAGAATGCCAAGAGTGTGCAAAGCAGTAATCAGAGCAAAGGGTGGCTATTTTGAAGAAACTAGAATATAAAGCATGTTTTCAGTTATTTCACCTTTTTTTGTTAAGCACATAATTCCACATGTGTTCATTCATAGTTTTGATGCCTTCAGTGAGAATCTACAATGTAAATAGTCATGAAAATAAAGAAAATGCATTGAATGAGAAGGTGTGTCCAAACTTTTGGCCTGTACTGTATATCAATTTCCAACTGGATTAACTGCACATATTCTAATCCTACAGCAACACAAAACCCCTGAGCTTGCCTGAAAAAGACTAAGGGTGAATCCTATTTCTACCCCTTAACCCTTGTCTTAGCCCCTCCCCTTGGTTTTGCGCGTTCATGTGAAGGGGAAGGGATGTATCAATTCTCCTTTTGATCGAGGGCAAGGGCTAAGGGGTAGGGACAGGTAGTCCTTGAAACTGAGATAAACAAGGACCTCACTTGGAACGAAGGGGTACACGCAATTTACCAGCATGCAATGCGAACACCTGAACACCGGAAGACGAACACAACAGTGGCAACATGGCAGAAGGAGCAGCCAAAGCTGGCCATAAATGTACAGTATTTTTTCTTTTTTTTTTTTTTTTTACTTTACGACAGTCATGTTTGTGTTATATGTTGCTCTATGGCTAGCTGCTAAAGTTACCACCAGGTTCATAACTGAAACTTTTTCCATACGACATTCATGTTTGTGTTATATGTTGCTGTATGGTTAGCTGCTAACGTTACCAACGGTTCATAACTGAAACATTCTTGATCACTAGTTTGCCGTCTACAGTCGTGCATTGTTTTGTTTTTTTAAAGATATGTTTTTGGGCATTTTAGCCTTTAATTGATAGGACAGACAAGTGTGAAAGGGGGAGAGAGAGAGAGAGGGGGTGACATGCAGCAAAGGGCCACAGGCTGGAGTTGGACCCGGGCCGCTGCGGCAACAGCCTTGTACGTGGGGCGCCTGCTCTATCCACTAAGTCACCGATGCCCCCCAGTCGTGCATTGTTAATGTTGATTTGTATGATGATGTACCGCATTCATATGTCTTTTGCATGTAATAATCCTAGAATTATTAGCATACCATGTCAATAACTCGTCCACTGTCCTACATTACCCAGGGACGCCAGAGGAAACCCGACGGCTGATCTGTTTCAGGGAAGAAAATGAAAAGGAATTTCTAAAATCAAAATACTCTGCAAAACTACTTTGGGAGTGAGTCATTCATCTTCCCTATTCTTGTGCTTGTATTGTGTTAAATACTCTATGGTCGCCTCATTGCTGTTCTGATACAGGAAGAAATGGGGCTGGAAGGAGCGGTGAAAGGCCAACAGGCAGCTAAAAAATTAGGTATGTGGTGTTCATTTAAAAAACGTTTTAAAAAACTTTTACAATCTCAATGCCAGTCATAATTAATGCATATATTACTGTGTATCTATTGATATTAATGATATCATTAGATAACAATTAACATCATTACAATTATAATATTAATCAGGTGTGTGTGTGTGTGTATGTGTGTGTGTGTGTGTCTTCTTTCAGGAGCTCAGAACACCAAAAACCGGTTCTGGTACTGACAAGGGTGAGATTACAGCTTCCACATGGCAGTACTTTGAGGATATGCATGGGGTGTTAGGTGCCAGGCCTTCTGTTGACCCTCATGTAGTGGTGGCATCCTTTAATGAGGATCCCACAAAAACCCTCTTGGTAATGTTGGGGTCAACACATTAGGGCTTCACATGGAGGCACCAAAATGTTGGGATTTAATTGGCTATCGGAAATAATTAATAATTATTATTAATAATTAATAATCATGTTAAATAATGTGACTTAATTAACATTAAATCACCTTGTGGGGCACCATTCCCGTAAAGGGAAAAATGATAGCCAGTTAAAGATATCAGTCTCATAAAATACGCTACACTATTAATTTGGAGTTTTGATTAATAATTAAATGAATGACAACAACCAAAATTAACAGTAACGCCTGAAGGATTTCAGAGTTCTTGACACAGCAGAGGTTGACTATTCATTCACTCTTGTGCAACATTAAATAGACAGCAGGTATGATTCCAAAGAATTATATTTATTCACAAACTAGCAAAGCAAATCAAAACAAACAAATTCTAACTAACTATATACAAGCTTGGTGTGTGTGTGTGTGTGTGTGTGTGTGTGTGTGTGTGTGTGTGTGTGTGCTAGAGAGAAAAGAGAAAGACAAAGGCGGGTGTGGTGATTAAGGAGCTGTTTGGCCTACAAAACAAAATGGCTGACAACAGAGAACTACCAAAATGGCAGAATCAAGGCTGGCTTCCGGTCGGGGGAGGTGTTTGTCTGACCGTGTGGTCAGGACAAAGACAAAGGAAAAGAAGCGGGAACTTTGAGATGCCTGTTTGGGTGTAGCTCTGTTGAAAGACTATTTGTTAATGAGTCTATGTCAATGTGACGTGTGTTGCAAACGGTCTGGATTAGTGCAGAGATTGTTTAGTTGTGTGTAACAATCTGTTTGTGAACAGTATTAGCAAACTAAACACTTAGCTTTGGTGAAGCCAACTAATCAATGACCTAACTGCAAACAATCACAACAATAACTCAATAAACAGCATCAAATCACATACAACAAGATAAACAGTCTTGCTTAGCCTGTAAAGCTGTGATAAGCTATGCCCAGTTGTTACATTACCGATCCTTGAGTGGATGGGAGAAAGAGTCACTTGGCGGTGTGCTGCTTTGTTAGCTGGCAGAAGAAGGCTGGGAAGATGGTTCCAGGTGCAGCCTTTGTTGGGTCCTTTGTTCCAAAGGTGAAACTCCGAAGAAGCTGGTCGCTCAGAGTTTAGCAGAGTTAGACGCTGGGTGCTAACTCACTTAGTTCCTTGTTGCTGGAAAGCTAGTTGCAAACCTTGTGTTTGCAAGAGAGTCTATGATCCATTGCTCTCCCTTTAGTGGTTTGGGGCTAAGGAGCAAGGGTCTGGGCCTCTGTGCTTGTCCAGGCCCAGCCAGAAAGAGATGTCAGCTGTTGAACAGCTGGAACAAGAGAGATCTGTTTGAAGGGAGCAGACCTTGTACGGATGCCTGTGACATCAGAGTCACATGTCACTGTAAATGTCCTGTCCAATCAAGTTGTGAGACTTGTGTCTCACTGAGGTGTGAGGTGAGACCTCCTGTGGAGATGGGTGTCACATAGCTCTCTTTGTTTGAAGACAAAGAGCATGCAGAGGAAAAAGCCTTTAAATGCCCAGTGATGATTTTACCAAATGATAAATCATCTGTGGTCCTGTGAATCCCAACAGTAATGTTAATATAACACATACTATATAATGAAGTACATTCTATGGTCAAACTGATGTTATATTAGTAAACATGTTAACGTGTTCAGATTACTTCTGTTAGAAATAAAACAGTTTGCATATAACATGCCCAAAACATGTCTGGATTGTAATGCTCATTATTTATATTCTTCCTTTAAGCGATGGTTGAGCCCAGTCATGCATCTACAGCCAGCACTGAAGGACCCTGCTCGCCACCAACCAGCACTGAAGGAGCCAGCACAGCCAGCACCCCAGCAGCATCAAATGCTGCAGGATGTTCCATGGCCTCTGCAAGCCCCCCAACTCCCTCACCCGTCAAAAAAAAAAAGAGAGATAGAGGAATCTCAAAAGGAACAGAATCGCCATGAGGAGACAAAGGCCAAGACGGATGGGTTCTTGGACCTCTTTGAAAAAATGATTGACAAGCTATAATAAGCTGATAGTGTTAGGTGTTACTTTTTGAATGAAAATGAAAAATGAAAATGAGCAGTGGATAAAGGGAGCACATCTAGTGCAAGTGATTGTATGTGCAAAACAGCAGACAGCTGTGGTGTCCATAAAGTGTCCAATTAAATAACAATTATGAAACCTTTATTCTGAAATCGGTCAATAGGGGGTGCCACAAGTTCCAAATAAGTGCAAAGGCCTTTCACAAACTTCAGCCATAAATCTGTGAGGGTTTTTTCAAACATCACCAAACTTGGTGGACTTTTTTAATTAAGCCATTAATGCATGTCCAAAAATGTTTCTGCAGTTGACCAATCGGAAGCGACAGTGCTTCCAAAGAAGAACGTGGCCCAATAAAGATTTGGACATAAATGAATGAGCATCTGTCTGATTGTCATAAAACCTGTTGGTAATCTTTTAAGCAGGTGTCCTGAACTGTCAAAGCTCTTTATTCTACCCAGCTCTCAAGTTTTAAATTCCCATGCTGGCTTGAACCCCGGTATTGCCGCTTGCAGCTATATTTCTTATGTTGTTGTTGCTGTTCTAGCAGATCATCTGAAGGTACTTGGCAACTCGATTCAGGATATGTCGGAGGCTCCAGATTTCCAATCTGCTCACGATCTTCCTTTTCAGGTCAGCTGCTCTTTCACTGAGGCAGTTTGTATCTACTGGGGCTTGGTACCCAATCTCGCATTGTGGGGAGATGATAAAATCCCCCTTCTGACCTGGTGTCCTGGCTCCCCTTTGCCGCAGCACTGTTGTAGTATTTCATTGATCTCTAGTTGTGATAGTAGTTGGCGGTTACAGATGTTGGAACTCTGTGCTGCCAGATGTTTCTTAGTTTCTTCTTGATTGTGGGTTTCGAAGTATCCATAGGTCCCACATTCTCTGCATATATCCCCTCTCTCTGGGGTTGCTGGTATAGTAGCATCCATCAATTCCATGTTCTCCGCCCTTGTCCATATATATCTTGTTCCAGTAACCCTTTCACCATCAGATTGCCCTGGTTTCAACTGACAACTGACGCGGACCTTGTTGACACGGGTGACGTCCGAGCCAGTATGACTCTATCTGTATTGTAATACAGTTATTATGTAGGTTGACAGGTATAGCATTAGGAGTCTTGCCTTAGGACCCTTACTGGATGATGTCCGCCCTGGCCGGGATTCGAACCCCGACCTCCCGTGTGAAAATTGGTAGCACTAACCACACTGAAATATGAATGTGTATATATATATATATATATATATATATATATATATGTGTGTGTGTGTTTCCTTCCTGCTCTAACATCATAACAAAGTCAAAGGCATGTGATAATGTGATGCAGAAATGTATATCCTGAAGCTTTTGGGAAACAGAATATCAGTACTGTAAAATATTTTCAGGTACTGTATCTCAAGAACAAAAACACATATAATTTCTGTGTTACCTACCTTTGCTTCTCAGGCTGCTCCCTCAGAAAAGCCCTGTAGGGCTATGTGCTAATCACTACCATCTTTTGAGATGCCACAGACTGTGTGTCCACTGAGACGGTTTGTGGAGGGTCCGTTTGGCATCCTGGCTGTAGTGGTGTTGAGCAGCAGGGCCCCGCTGTGATGTACTCTACAAGACAAATGAAAATCAAGCATCCTAAACTGATATTGCACCAAATGAAAACAGTCAACATTATGGATATTTATCGTTAGGATTTTATCGATACTACTACTTTTATCAATACTCCTTATCGATTCGGTATTTTATTGGTACTCTTGTCTGTCCTTTTCATTTCTAAATAATTGCTTTTTAGAAAATATATTAATTAAAAAAAATAGATGCGGAACAGGATTATTGAATATTTTGAATATAATTAAATGTTCTTTCCAGAGCAGCAACAGTAATTTTTACAACAGCAATGTCACTGTATAAATAATATTCCTGACATCACAATACTGAGTGAGGTTTAGTTTTTAGTAGTCACTATAAGTCATTCTTCCTGTCCTCTGTTCTGCTCCCACTCTGCTGATGTGATTCACTGTGTACAAGTAACACTGGTGCTGGTAGAGAGCTGTCTCAGCCAGCAGCTAAGTTTAAAAGTATCTGCCCAATTCAAACTAAGTTAGTCTACAGACAGACAGCTGCCATTTGAGCTTATTAGCAACAATTTATTATTAGCCAAACTGGCGTGCTGTCCTTGTGTAAAACATAACGTTGGTGTTGGTGGATGAGAGACTGTGGACAGAGCACATTGAGTATCACTGGCTACATGTGTACATGTTTATGCTTGCTGAACACATGTATTGATAAAGTATTGGCTTCTTACTCACCAAGGTTTAACTGCACTTACAGTAACGAGTGTAGCTGCCGTCAACTTGAGTAATTTCTGGGTTATCTTCACTTTGTTTCCACTGCGGCTGCTCATCTGTTCACTGGTTACCTTGTGTGTGTATGTGTGTATGTTTAGGAGTTCAGCCCTGGCACAGAGCGCAGATGAGAGACTGCAAGATGATAATGAATTAAACCAAAACGTGCACAGATAGTACAGATAAAGGAACATACCCTCAGCACTTATCGATACTATGGTCTTTGATAATTTAATCAAATTTAGTACCGCGTTTTGGTACCCATCCTTAGTCAACATCTAAATCGCTAAACAGTGTTGTGCCCTCCTTGTAAAATCAGTAGACCACATGTAGAGACAGACACAAACACAACGTCCTTTCATCACATACATACCTCCCTAGCTGTATAACTCAGACTAACTACAATGTTTAGTAATGATATTGTGAACGGCCCCCATGTAAGACACAAGGTAAAAAAACACAATGTACATTTTCCATGAAACATATAAAAACTCTGAGTACAGCCACACATTTTGACAAATAAATGCAGGTCTGACCTCCAACCATGCTGTAGGCTAATTGCCCCAGCTAGCGGCAGTTAGCTGCTGAGATCGGGCATCACACATTGAAATGTCGACCCTTTTGTCAATATGGACATGCTGCACTTTGTTAGCTCTGTTAAATTCTCAACAATTTAATCATTAAATTCATCTTACCGAGACTAGCAGTTTAACTTAACGTTACTGCATGCTGTGTGGCAAAAGCATTTCAAAACAATAACGTTGGTTAGCCAGTTAGCCAAGGCCTATAGCTATAATGCTGTGTAAAACACAAAGGAAAAGGGAGAAAGCATAAAAGGTCCTCCTCAAAAGCCGATTCACAATCAAACTTGTGCAGCCACAAATTCTGACAAATAAATGAAGGTCTTAATTCGACCCCAGGTCTGATTGCTGCCGCATTGTCGGCTTAACGCTTGAGCTAGTGGTAGTAGCTGCTTAGCTCAGGCATCACATAGAACATAGAAAATGTTTCAACTTTTGTCAATATGGACATGCGAAAAATTGTTAGCTCTGTTAGAGTCTCCACAATTAAATCATTAAATTCATCTTACTGAGACCACCCAGTTGGCAGTTTAACTTACTGTATGCCGAGTAGCAAAAGCATCTCAAAACAACAGCTTTGGTTCAAGATCAAGATGCTTTATTGTCACAAGATAATGTACAAGTACATACACTGTGAAAAACTTATGTTGGGTCTTGATCTTGGTTAGCCAGTTAGCCGAGACTTACAGCTAAGCACTGGGTGTACAGCCTAATGTTAGCTCCTACAGCCATCTACTCCACACTTAAACACTCTGTGGCAGCTTCCTGGTTTGTTTTTACACAACAAGTTCACAACTCATAAAGCATACTTACAGGTTGTGATCCCAAATCTCCAGATTTGCCCAACAAAGTGGGAACTGTCCCGTCTTTCAAGTGAAATCGCTTTGAAAATCCAGCTGTAAACTGTTGCCAGTTTGTGAAACAATCATCAGATAAATAGAGGGAACACAATAAAATGTCCAGGTTGTATTGTGGAGGAAATGTATTAAAAATAAATTCCAACCACTTCGTCCTTTGGCAGTCCAAACAAGGGCAATTTTTGGTCACAATGAAGAAAGCAGTGTGTCCTAGACATGGCATCTCCTTAACAGCTTCTCAACAGTTCAAACTCTGCAGCCTCTGCTCCGGCTCTGCTCAGAGCAGGTGTGTTTGGGGGTGCAGCTCAGTGGCCGGCAGGCAGGCACTGTGTGCATTACTAATTTGTACATTGTTAGGAAATAACTTTGTGGAAGAAAAGGCGGAAAATTCAAACAAGCTGTTTCAGGTAGGTCAGGAGCTGTGTGTCTGTGGGGAGACAGACCTCCCTTAAGCCTGAAAAAAGAGAAAAGAGGCAGAAAAATGCTATATACACACTAAAGAAGAGGGAGAACCCCAAAAAGCATAACCGGTCCATTTTAATATATTGAACTGTTACAGTGATAAAGTAAATTCAGTAGGCATTAGGCTACCTATTAAGCCTTTTAGTACAGTAAAGAAAAATAAAGGATTTTGGCCGCATAAAAAATACCTCAAATAGCTGTCAATATCAAATAAAACTTATTTAAAGCTACAATCTCAAAGATCTCCTTTGCGTTGTTTTTGGTGGCACCTATGGAGATAAGCAGTGGCTGTAGTATATTTGTTGGCAGACTGGCTTGAGACCAGACTCAGTTTATTTGGGTAAATTGTAAATGGAGTTGCACTTATATAGCGCCATGCTAGTCTTCCAGCCACTCAAAGTGCCTACTACAGAGTCACATTCACCCATTTACACACTGGTGGCCAAGGTTATCCCACAAGCTGCCACCTGTTATTCAGTTTAAATACACTCGCACACCAATGGCATAGCCATCTGCAGCAATTTGGGGCTCAGTATCTTGCCCAAGGATACTTAAACACGTGGACAGGAAGAGCTGAGGATCAGACTGCTGATCATACGATAAGTGGACGACCCACTATACGACCTGAGCCACAGCTACTGTTATATCAGCTCGTCTTATGGGTCCTGCAGCTGGCAAGATGAAAGGGTTACCATAGAATAGAAGAGTTGCATGTGTGTGTGCATGTATGTATGTTTTGGTGTGTGTGAGAGCAGATTACGACCTGGCATCCACATACATGGACATCACATTTTTGGTTGTCTGCACCATAATACTTAATTCTGTGTAACTGGAACCTGTTGTCCACAAACGTGGACACTTACACTGCCATCTGGTGGTGACTAAAGAGAAAAACACCTCAGACAGTATTTTCAAGATGGCGGCCAACTCATCAGAAAAGTCAGGCAGCCACACCCGACCAAAACGTCAAAAAGGTAAAAAAACATAACAGAATTTCATTGTTGATTCTTGTTAAGGTATGCATAATAGTATTGTATGGTTAATATGGCATGCAAATTTGACAAAAGTTTGTAACAGTAAAGACCTACCATGCTGCAAAATCCACACATGTGGACAGTGGGACTCAGCCTTGTTGAAAATGTAAAAATGTAAGCAAAGAATGTCAGTGTGAACATGTATTTTGGGAAGATTTCGTTAGAAAACATTACTTTACAATAGTTTACAACATAAATAAATTGACATTGTATGTGTGATAAATAACTTTACATTGATTCTTATTTGATTTTTCTCATGATATCATTTCCAGAACATATTCCTCTGTCAAAAGCACTGGAATTAGTAGTGGAGACAATTGCTGGGACAACTCAGAGGTAGAGGAATTGTCAGAGGATGCTGATTACCACCCTCCATAACAAGAGCCAAGCAGCAGTGAGGAGGAGAGGAGTGGGAATGAGGACCCCATTCCACAGCCCACTGAGGCCAGCCGGGGACATAAATGTTTCTGTGGTGAAACTAATGGTGAGCCAGTGATTTAGTTTGTTCTGCATAAAATCACAGTAACAGTGGAACTGAAACATACAGTTGCCAAAGAACAAGATGCACTGTGTTGTGTCATTGTTGCAAGGGGCTAATTTACAACACCAGTCTACAGGTTATCGTTCAGACTGTAGCATCATGCATTCCCAGACGTCAACCCGCTGTGGGTTGAGTCTGATGGCCCAAATGATGACTCTGAAGAGCCAACACCAGGACCACCTGTTCTTACATGTTGAATTCTTTATGTGATATCTCTGGCAATACACCTCAGTGAATCCCATGTATGGAGATATGTGTAAACTTACTTTGCAATATTTTCCTTCTAACTCTGTTTCTGCAGGACGTGGGGTGCGCTGGAGGGCTGCTCAATTGACACCAAACCTAGCCCAGTTTGAGCCTGAGGAGGAAACTGAGCAGGACAGAGAAGGCTGGACTGCACTGGACTATGTGAACCAGTATATTGATAAAGATTTGATGAAACTGATTGTATACTGCTCCAGTGCTACGGCACTAGCTTGGAGTGGGTACCCACTCAACACAACAGTTGACGAGGTGTATCATTTCTTTGGTGCCTCAATTTTGTTGTCCTGTGTGCCATACCCACAAATCCGGATGTACTGGTCCAGTACGTTAAGATTCCCAGCCATCACAGAAAGATTCACACACAACAGATTTTTCAAACTGAGGCAATCAATAAGCTGGTCATTGATGATGACATTCCAGAGGACCTGAGGGGGTGTGACAAATTCTAGAAGGTGAGGCCTTTTCTGGACTGCATTCTGAAAGGCTGCAGGTTTCAGGGAAGACCCGAGTGCGTTTCTATTGATGAGCAGATGATACCATTGACAGGACCTTGTCCATATCGACAATATCTGCCAATGAAGCCAAATCCAGTTGGCATGAAAAACTTTCTTTGTGCTTCAGCAGAAGGCATCATGCTCGACATTGAGTTGTATCACGGTGTAGATGCACTGACTGTGCAGGTTCAGGAACCAGGGGAACTGGGTTTGGGGGGCTTGGTCATTGATCGTCTCTCTGAAACTCTCCGTCCTGGTAAAGATGTACTGTGTTGGGGTCAACATTTTTAGGCCTCACCAAGGGACACCAAATATGTTGGGGTCAACACATTAGGGCTTCACACGGAGGCACCAAATGTGTTGGGATCAACATATATTTACCTCACACGGCGGCACCAAAAATATTGGGGTCAACACATTAGACTTCACACGGAGGCACCAAAAATGTTGGGAACATAAATTCGGGCTTCACATGGAGGCACCAAAATGTTGGGATCTAATTGGCTATCGGAAATAATTAATAATTATTAATAATAATTAATGATTATGTTAAATAATATGACTTAATTAACATTAAATCACCTCGTGGGGCACCATTCCCGTAAAGGGAAAAATGATAGCCAGTTAAAGATATCAGTCTCATAAAATACGCTAAAGTATTAATTTGGAGTTTTGATTAATAATTAAATTAATGACAACAACCAAAATTAACAGTATCGCCTGAAGGATCTCGGAGTTCTTGACACAGCAAAGGTTGACTATTCATTCACTCTTGTGCAACATTAATCAGACAGCAGGTATGATTCCAAAGAATTATATTTATTCACAAACTAGTGAAGCAAACCAAAACACACAAATTCTAACTAACTATATACAAGCTTGGTGTGTAGATGTGTGCGTGTGTGTGTGTGTGTGTGTGTGTGAGTGAGAGTGAGAGAGAGAGAGAGAGAGAGAAAGAAGAGAAAGGCAAAGGCGGGTGTGGTGATTAAGGAGCCGTTTGGCCTACAAAACAAAATGGCGGACAACAGAGGACTACCAAAATGGCTGAATCAAGGCTTGCTTCAGGTCGGGGGAAGTGTTTGTCTGACCGTGTGGTCAGGACAAAGGAAAAGAAGCGGGAACGTTGAGATGCCTGTTTGGGTGTAGCTCTGGTGAAAGCCTATTTGTTTATGAATCTGTGTCAATGTGACGTATGTTGCAAACGGTCTGGATTAGTGCAGAGATTGTTTAGTTGTGTGCAACAATCTGTTTGTGAACAGTATTAGCAAACTAAACATTTAGCTTTGGCGAAGCCAACTAATCAATGACCTAACTGCAAACTATCACAACAATAACTCAATGAACAGCATTAAATCACATACAAGTTAAACAGTCTTGCTTTGCCTGTAAAGCTGTGATAAGCTATGCCCAGTTGTTACGTTACCGATCCTTGAATGGATGGGAGAAAGAGTCACTTGGTGGTGTGCTGCTTTGTTAGCTGGCAGAAGAAGGCTGGGAAGATGGTTCCAGGTGCAGTCTTTGTGGGGCCTTTGTTCCAAAGGTGAAACTCTGAGGAAGCTGGTCGCTCAGGGTTTAGCAGAGTTAGATGCTGGGTGCTAACTCACTTAGTTCCTTGTTGCTGGAAAGCTAGTTGCAAACCTTGTGTTGCAAGAGAGTCTGTGATCAATTGCCCTACCTTTAGTGGTTTGGGGCTATGGAGCAAGGGTCTGGGCCTCTGCTGTTCCAAGCCCAGCCGGAAAAAGGTGTGCACTGCTACACAGCTGTAGAGCAAGAGAGAGAGATCTGTTTGAAGGGAGCAGATCTTTGCAGGCCTGTGACATCACAGAGTCACATGTCACTGTAAAAGTCCTGTCCAATCAAGTTGTGAGACTTGTGTCTCACTGAGGTCTGAGGTGAGACCTCCTGTGGAGATGGGTGTCACATAGCTCTCTTTGTTTGGAGAACACAGGGCATGCAGAGGAAAAAGCCTTTAAATCTCCAGTTTAGATTTTACCAAACGATAAATCATCTGTGGTCCTGTGAATCCCAACAACTGCAACCGATTCTTCACATCCATCAAAGCTGTGAATTGAATAATGGAGAAGCAAATGTACCTGACTGGTACAGTTATCAAGAATCAGATTTCTGAAGTAGAACAGAAGCTACCAAGTGACAAAACAATGAAAAAGAATGAAGAGGCACCTCAGCACAAGTTACCACTGAAGATGGGAACACTTGCGTTGTAAAGTGGTATGACAACAAACCAGTATTGATACTGTCTGTTGCTCATGATGCACAGCCTGAAGACAACTGCCAGCGATGGAACAAGAAAGAGAAACGATATGTGACTACCAGATGACCAAGTGTTGTCTGTGAATACAACTCCAAGATGGGTGGGGTTGATATCATAGACAGGATGATCAGTTACTACAGGATGAGCATCCGTACCATACGTTATCAGTCAAGCTCATTAATGAGCAAATGTAAGCAGGTATTGTGTACTGTGTATTGCATACGGTGTATTAGCACCTTAATGTGTACTTTCTTTTTTTTTCTGTGTACGGCGTATTTAGCACCTTTATGTGTACTATTTTCTGTGTATGGTGTATTTAGCACCTTTATGTGTACTATTTTCTGTGTATGGTGTATCAGCACCCTTATGTGTAGTAGCACCTTGATGTGAACCAGCACTTTAAATATGTACCAGCACCTTAACTCAACGTGAAGGCATGGCAAATTGCACAGCCCAGATGAGCAAATATCTTTTTGCACATTGGTCCCTATCTGGTTACCAGTATGTTTTTGTTTTTTTTTAATTTTGTTATAGATGCTGAATGTTTTACTGTCTTTTATGTATTTTTGTTTGTATGTTTCGCGCTGTTTAAAGCAGCAGTACCCTGTCTCCAATCCAAATTTCTCCCAAGGGAGACAAATAAATGGACTTTGACTTTTGACTTACCAAGAAGTGGACGCTTCGGATGCTCATGCACTTTACAGATGTTGCTTTGGCCAACAGCTGGCTACTGTACCGCCAAGACCACACAGCATGCCGCACATCAAGAAAGGGCATCATGCAATTTCTTGAATTTCGAATGGAAGTGGCTAAGACATTCTTGGCCCAGCATAACAATGTACAGGAAGATAGTACAGACCTCTCAGAGGAGGAAGACAACACAGACCATTTTGAGCCTGAGAAAAAAACGTCCCATGAGGGAAGTGCCCCACATCACCCTCTGCAGAAGAGCTAATGCACACCTTCCAGAGGTGGTCGACCTGAAGAATGCAGTGCGCTGCAGAGCAACAGGCTGTCCTGGGAGAACTTGAGTCTGGTGTGTAACATGCAAGGAGTTCTTGTGCTTGCAAGCTGCATGCAACTGTTACACAGGCTTTCACACAGGTTAATGTGATCAACTGTTCCCACAGAAAAAAGGACATTTCTAACAATGTTCTTACAAAAAAGTAAAAACAAAACATAAGCAAATTGTCAAGGTTTTAGGATATGTTGCATGTTTCTTGTAAATTTTGTTTTTCCATATCCATGTTCAGAACATTCAGTTCCATTATGCAACAGTGACAATGAAAAATGTTGAAAACAGCATTCAGAGATAAAAGAGATTGCACTTTGTTAAACAATGGTGTCTTGATTGTGTTCTGAGGAAACTCAGACCGAGTGTCCCCATGTGTGAATACAATTTTTTCAAAAAGAGCTTTATGTTCAAAGATAATATCTGGTTATTATCTTTATTGGTTCCTCCTAACCCCAAATAGCTAGAAGAAATCTAAAATGCAAGCCAAACCAAAGCCGAGGTCTTAGGAGGTTAATGTCTGTATGCCACTGGTGAGTTTTCCTGGTATTGTTGCCGCAGGCACCCAGTTCATAAAACTGCAAACACAATGGGCATCAGGGCAGTCACCATTGTGTTACCTCATTCCGTTATAATGACTTACCAGACATTTATTCAAATGAAAATCTTTAGGATTAGTACTTTAAATTTGAACTTTTATTCATTACTTTGTATTAATTACAATGACACATTCCAAAGTATTTTCTAACAGTTGTATTCCCCATGCTTTTTTTCAGTCTCCACAAATAAAAACACTTTAAGTGAGGCCACGCTGGCTATTGTACCTGTTTTTTTTTACGTAGCACGTGTCCACTGTGATGTGTAGCCCATTTTAGAGCACTGGTTATTCATATCTGGTAATCTTGAAAAGCCCGTATCTGAAACAAGGTGATCTAATTGTATGTTACTTTGATAAACTAGCACAAAGTAAGATGGTTTATCTGATCCTAGAAAGCAAAACATGAGACTCATCCTGTTCCAGATTTAATGTTTTGAATGAGAGAATATCAGAGCTGGTATACTAGTAGTTCTGATTTGATTTCTTTTGTCTCCAGGTAACTGCGCACACTACCAGAAGGGAGGGTGGTGGTATAATGCCTGTGCTCATTCCAACCTTAATGGTGTGTGGTACCGCAATGGGCATTACCGCAGCCGTAACCAGGATGGGGTATACTGGGCCGAGTTCAGAGGAGGAGCTTATTCTCTGAAGAAAGTGACCATGATGATACGACCCAATGCCAACACCTTCCATTAACACTAACACAAAATCTCACAGGGGTTTCCATTTCTTTATCACAAAAAGTATGAATTCTTAATTTTAAATGTCAGTCTTTGTTTTTAGTTTTTGTTTTGTTTGTTTTTGCTATTGGTTGCTTTATGCTGATAATATAGCTTGAAATTGCAAAGGCTCATGCTGTAATGCAATAGGAGCTGTGCAGCATTTTGTTGTTTTATTCATCCTACAGGCATAGATTTTTGCTTTTTTTTATTATTATTAATAATAATAATAATGGTACATTATGTCCCCCCAGGATTTATGCTTGGTTCGGGTGGGGTGGGACAGGAGGTTGGCATCAGCAGAGCGGAGTGTGCAGGTGGGAGCGTGATGATGGAGGAACTCAGACAGATAGGGTGGGGCCTGGTTATTGAGGGCTTTGTATGTTATAAGGAGGATTTTTAAGTGGATTCTCTGGGGGATGGGGAGCCAGTGGATCTTATGGAGAACGGGGGTGAGGAGGTCACGGGTGAGAGAGTGGGTGAGTAGCCGAGCAGCAGAGTTCTGCAAAAAAAAAATTTCTAAGATCAGATCACTCCTCTCCTTGAAAGATGCAGAGACTCTTATTCATGCCTTTGTAACTTCAAGGCTAGATTATTGTAATGTGCTTTTATCTGGGCTGCCCAAGAAGAGCTTTCGTGGTCTGCAGTTGGTCCAAAACGCAGCAGCCCGTTTGCTGACTGGACTATCCCGCTATGAACACGTTAGCCCTGTATTGGCCTCTCTTCATTGGCTCCCTGTTCGGGTCAGAGCCGATTTCAAGGTGCTGTTGTTGACTTACAAAATTGTAAATGGTCTTGCTCCAATTTATATGTCAGAACTTGTTAACACTTATGTACCCATACGACCTTTGCGCTCCCAGGCGAGTGATTATCTGAGTGTCCCAAAAGTGAATAAAAAAACAGCAGGTGAGCGGGCTTTTTCCTTCCGCGCACCTACTTTATGGAACAGTCTTCCCTTGGACATCAGGCAGTCATGTTCAGTTGAGGTTTTTAAAGCCAAGCTTAAGACCCACCTGTATGCTGCCACGTATGAGTAGGTGTTTGTGCCTTTTCTTTTATTCATGTTTGAATTGTTGTTTTATTATTATTATTGTTATGCCTGTTTTCACATGTTTTTAAACGTTCTGCAACTGTACAGCACTTTGATGGAAAGTGCTCTATAAATAAAATTATTATTATTATTATTATTATTATTATTATACACTGGAGCTTATTGAGGGTTTTTGAAGATGAGCCATAGAGTAGACTGTTGCAGTAGTCCAGACAGAAGGTGATGAAAGCATGGATGAGGGTTTCTGCAGCTGAGGAGGAGAGGGGTGGACGGAGGCGGGCGATACTCTTGAGGTGAAAGATGGCTGTTTTGGCTATGTGTTTAATGTGCTGGTCGAAGGAGAGGGATTGAGGGATTGATCGAGAATAACGCCAAGATTTCGGATGTGAGGGGAGGTGGATACTGCGGAGCCGTCGATGTTGAGGGTAAAGTTATGGGTCAAATCAACAGTGCACACAAATCAACAAAAGCACAGGCAAACATACATTAAGTGAATGTAATATCTCACGTGTTCTGCTCTGTGTGTGCTTTTAGAGATTTTGTTGATAACCTGATTTTGTTATGTGCTGAATGAAATCACATTGCAAAGACAAAGAAATTTACACCAATCAGCCAGAAAATAAAACCAATAACAGGTGAAGTGAATAACTTTGACTATTTTGTTCCAATGCATTGTTCTGCCCCCCCAGCATGCTGCTTTTTTCTGCTGGGAGGACACTGCCACTAGGGAGTACTGTTGCCATGAGGAGGGGTAATTGGTCTGCAGCGGTGTTTGAGTGGGTGGAACATGTCAGGTGGTATCCACATGAATGCCAGAAGCAAGGGTTTCCCAGCAGAACAATGCATTGGAATAAAATAATCAGTCATTCACTTCACCTGTCTGTGGTTTTAATGTTTTGGCTGATCGGTGTATATCCAAAAATCAAAAATGTCTGCTGGCAAAAAACTGGCACTTCAGATAATTACTAGTACTTATATTATATTCTGTAAGTATGATATATAGAAGGATCAGTTCTACAGAACATAAACTGGTTATTTATTTTTGTAACAATTTCCTAAAAGATTGCAGTAAATCTGTCTAATTTGTCAGGATATTCTACTTGTCAAGTCCTTCGCCTATTAAGTGTCATCCAATATTTGGGTTTGATAATAGTTCAGTGAGGTTTAGAGGGCAACTCAGTTATTCCCTCCACCCTCTACTACCACCAGATATTCTGTGTGTAAATTAATTTTTAATTTACTGTAATTAATTTTTAATATTTTTTTTAAATAATTAATTTTTATAGTCTGTATGTTGTCAATCTTGCAATAAACTATGTATGACTGTTTCCAGTGATCTCATTTCAATCAGTTCTATTCTTTAATGATACATTTAATACCTGAGACACTAAGAAATTCCTCCAGCCTCCTCCTTCTTTCCCAGGTAGGTAACCTCAACAATTCCATCACTCCAACCCAAAATCAAAGCCCTCGTGCCCTTCACACATTTATGCTGTGTTCCCACCAAATGCGATGAACGTGATTTAATCGCTCGTAACACGCTGCCCGTAACGCCCGAGTTTCGACACCTGACCATTTTGTTAATTCGCGTTATCGCGTCATTCGCGCGAGTAGCGGGGAAGCCGGCTGTGCTAACTGGAGCTAAGCTAGTGCTAACATTCATAGTACAACCATACTGCAAACTAATTAAAGACACATATTTACAGAACTTACCAAGTAGACCAGTCTCCTCGGAGTCTTTCACCTAAGCCTGCTCCTTTTTGTTGCAGTCTCTGTAGAGTAGACACATAGTATCATATAGCTCCGGGTAGCCACTGACGACCATGGCTGAGATAACCACCATCGCTGCTTTGTACCTGCTCTGGAAGTCCCAAATGCGTTGGAGGGCCAAACGCCGTCGTTTTTGGGTTCACCCTATCCTGCAGAAGCGCATCCAGCTCGGCGAGTTTCATCACCTCTTCCAGGAACTCCGTCTGGATGATAGCCGCTTTCAGCGGTACTTCAGGCTGACTGGGGCCCAGTTTGAGGACCTGTTGGCGAGGGTTGGCGCCAGGATCTCCCGGCTCCATTTCAGCTGCGGAGCGTCTGTCCATCTGTCTCCGGTGAGTAGCAGTTTATTACTGTGTCAAAAACTGGACGTTGTTGACACACGCCAGTGACGTCAGGAGAATCTCAACGCTGATTGGCTTTCGCGGCACAGCGTCACACGAATTCGCCTCAAAAGTTCAATATTTTCAACTCAAGCGACGAGACGTTGGACGCGAATTTCGCGTCTATCGTGCCGCGCTAGACGCCTCGATCGCGTCCATTGCGTTCATCGCGTCGCGCTAGATGTGTCCATCGCGCCGCCCGGCGCGATTTCGCGTCTAATCGCGTCTTTGCATTAACTTTGTATGTAATCTTGACACGCGAATTTGCGAATTCGTGTTTGGTGGGAACACAGCATTAGAATACAATCACAAGTCCAATTAACAGAGATGAAGGAGTACCGTGATATCATGAGCTCCATCGACATAGACCCTACGCCTTATCCTACTCCACAGTCTGACATGCATCTCCCCAGAAATGTAAGCTGAAACCATTTCCCTCAGTGGAAACAAAGCTTTTATTTACTTAAATTTTACAGAGGATTTATACTTTGGGATTTAGCCCGGCTTCATATAGGCAAAGGAAATCTCTGCTCATTGCAAGGCTAATTTATACAATGTAAAATGATTAAAGTTGGTTTTGGGTGTGTTCCGAATCAACTAAACTTAACAGCACTTCACAGGAACCCCGCCGTCGACTAGTGTTTTGGAGGTGTAACTCCAGGCTGACACAGACACAACATTGCACAAGTATAAATGCTTACAACGGTGTGGGCCACGTGCGTAGGCTACAGTGTAGGGTCTGCTGCACAAGTATAAATCCCCCTTAAGGAGGGCCACTGATGCAGGAGGACGTGCCTGTCCCTGCTCTGTGTTAACCTCTTCTTAGTGGCAGAGATCAGACAAGTTAGCACCAGCAGCTCAAACAAAGTCTTAGAACGAACTTCACAAGCACAGGAGTAATAAAGTGTACTAAGTGCTGAACTGGTAACTTTGCAAGAACAAAGCGCGATTACTTTCCTCCACCCTCACAGTTGGAACAGAGCACAGCAATGGAGTGGACATTTGTTTAGACAGTTCCACACATAATAATTTTAAACACAGATTTTTTTGGGACTTTACGGCCTAAACTTTACACACAATACGTCCTAAACCTGTCCCCAAGAAGAATGACAAAACTGCACTGAAAGAAACAACACTGGACGTGTGTTTGAGCGAGCAAAGGACTGACTCGCTTGCGAAAATCCACGAGGCAAGTTTTGCAACAGTAGGGGCTGGCTCCACAGCACCATCAAAGGAATCGTCACCATCAGACCTGCTTCTTGCCATCACAAACTTAGACAAAAAAACTAGAAGCAAAGTTTTCAGTCTTTCATCAAATTTCAAAAGCTTAAGTCAGATGTTACAGAGACCAGAGAATGTGTCCTGTCACTTGAAACTGGTGTTAACAACCACGACACCCGGCTAGATGAGCTGAAGTCCCGCTGTAGCTCCCTTAAGTCCAAAGATAAACACCTGAAACCCAAACTAGAAGACCTATATCCTAATCCAGATCCAGATTACACAACATCCGAATTGTCAGGATGTTTCTTATTCAGGTCTCTCTTAGTAAAGAGACCTTAACCTCAATCACTGCGTGATTATATAAAGGTAGAAAAATAAAATACAGAGGAGGAGAACAGAATATGAAACAGCCTTTATTTCATTAAAAACTAAATGAAAACAAAGAAATAGGAGCGCTATTCCTGACCAGTGCGTCAAAAGACATGCAGGCCAGGGAAACGAAACAAACAACCCCATGAATCTCTTTATTAATAGCCTATAAAATGACTGTTTTCTCCTGTGGAACGGGAGAAGACACAAAATCAATGCATCTCTATTATTGTGCGGGCATAAATTCTCAGAGTTTTGTGGGAGCAAGCAGGAGTGGACATACACATTGCGGGTGCGGGCGGGAGTGTAACACACACGTTGCAGTTGCGGGCAGTAATGGTCAGAAATTCAGCGGGAGCGGGCAGGAGTGGGATGGAGAAAACAGTCCCGCACAGGGCTCTACTACAGAGTTTATTACAGAGCTGATACAGCCTCTACTGGGAAGGGAACACTTCGGCATGGAGTGTATAGTTGACTGTACTCATCGGTCTCTTGCCGCCAGACATGCCAGCAGTGTCGCTTCGAGAACTCTCATCGCCAGGCTACACTACCCACAATATCAGGACCTCGTCTTGAGGCTGGCCCGCAAGAATCATCCCATCTTCTACAAGAACAAGATCCCCTTTTTTCAAGACCTGACCCAAGAAACCATGGACCGCCAAGGAAAGATATAAAACGTCTAGAATTTGCAGTGGCTTTCTGCATCCAGCTCGCTTTAGGATGATGGTGGATGGCACATCACACACATTTACCAACCCAGACGACGCTGAACTTTTCCTCGCCGCACACCATGAGTCTCCACAGTAGTCACTAGACTGCACCTGCAGGCTTCATGTTGGGCAGAATGTTGTACATTCAGACAATCTGTTACTTTATCTGTATTCATTGATAGTTCAAGGCTGTTAAAGTTGGAAATATACTCTGACATTATTCTCTGAAATAAATATAATGCTGATTTTTTATTATACTTTTTTTTATTATACTATTTCTGAGACTGAAAGTTATCTGCGTAATCACCCAGTTTCATACTGCTATGCGGATCTAGTTTGAAGTTAAAGCTGGTCTCTGTATTGCTAGTATACTCTAGTCGCAATATGTTAATTAGTATGGTAAAGCACTAAGTTTGGGGTAGTTGCCTTGTTATGATGGGGCTGTTCATTTTTGTTTGCTGCTTTTACTTGCTTTTTGTCTTTTTCTGTATTCCTGGCAACCTGTACTTTATACATATTATGATGCCACCTAAGCCACCAGTAGCTCAAGCACACTGGGAAGGGTACAAAATGGTGAGCTGGAATGTTTGGGCCATTAAATGAAACATGCAAAAGTTTTCTCACATTTAAAGCTCTGTCAGCAGATATACTGTTTCTACAAGAAATGCATGTGAAACACCTATTAAAAGATAAACTAAAGGTCAGCTGAATAGAACAGATTTAACAGTCTAACGTCAATGCCAAAACAAGGGGTGTGGCAATATTGTTAAGGAAAAATATCCCCTTTATTCATTCATCTACCATATCTGATCCTGAAGGGAGGTTTCTTATTGTATCTGGCTCTTTGAACTTACATTACACTTGTGAATCTATATAGCCCCAACTTTGATGATCCCTTTTTTTTTTTTTTTTTTTTTTTTTTTTCTCCAAAAGGTTTTCAATGCCATACCAAACTTTTCAGACAATATTATGATTGGTGCAGACTTTAAACAATTGATCCTCTCTTAGATAAACAATTTACAAAAATGCTTCAACAATCAAACTCTAAAATAATGTACCACTCTATTCTGATACCTGACCACACCCATCTATCCATGACGATAAAGTTAGGCAAAGATAGACAATGGCATTTTGACGCAATGCTGTTACAAGATGCGAAGTTTAAAAATTACCTAGACAAACACATTATGCATTCCCTTTCTGAAAATGATACTGGCAATGTCAATGATTCAATCTTATGGGAATCTCTGAAGGTAGTTATGAGGAGTTATATAATCTAATTTGCAGCCAACAAAAAGAAAACAGATGACAGTCATCCTAAAGAACTGATTATGGATATTGTAAAACTCAAAACCTTATATAAAGCAAATCCTTCTGACGCAACTTTGGAGGCAATTACCAAAATGAAATTTGAACACAATACCATCCTAACAAAATGTGTTGGCTCTATTCTCTACAACACACAACAAAAATATTTTGGGTTTGGAGATAAGCCACACAGCCTGTTGGCCGGACAGCTAAGATACAAGCCTCTCGTGCCATTAACAAAGTCAGAGATAAAAATGGCAAATTGAAAACATCCCCAGATTCTACCAAGAATTATATAAATCTAAATGTACTGTTGACTCAGACACTATTAACAAGTTTCTAGCAAACTGCCAGCTTCCCACACTAGACACCAGCGAAGTGAAACGAATTTACATCTGTGTTCACACAGCCAAAATGACTGATGTATAAAGGACCCTTCTGACTTTGACCTCACTACCAGACTTCCTAACAGGTCCCTGAGAATTGCTTCACCTACCTCAACTTGTGACACCATAGGGAGTAGGAGAGACTCAACAGTACAATCCTGGCTGCCTAGATCAAATGAGCAGTTGCAGGTTGTTGGTCTCTCCTTAATGTGTGGCTCAAGGAATGATATAATAGCCATACAATTCCACCTTTTCTGGCTCCCCCCTTCTGCTCCACTCCCTTTTTCTTTCTCTGCCCTCATTTCTTTCAAATACTTGTCTCTCAGATATTTCCATTTCCATCTGCACTCCTCCTCTAACGAAACAAGGTAAAAAAAAAAAAAAAAAGAAAAGAAAAAAGAAGAAAAAAGAAGCTAGCTAGCTGATAGCTAGTGATGGCCGAAGAGTAACACCTCCTATATGAAAAATGCACTTTTTTGAGAAAACTTATAAAAAACTTGTTTCTTGCAGAATGCTATTTGTTAAGGATACCCAATAGATAATACACTGTTTTGGGACTATATTACTATATTATGTGTTGACAATACCAACTAGGTATTAGTGCCTTGCAAAGTGAAGATAGGAAGTTTTTCCCCCCACTTTCCCTGGATCATTTTGCAGATAGGAGGTTTTATGCTTTGGCCATATGTCCTACAGCTTGTCGAGGGATACAATGAAAGTGAACTAACATTCACTTAGCACATAGCTATCAACTGCATGCAACCCAACTGTTATGTTATTTGTTAATGAAGTCCATGTATGAAAACTACTTACCCAAAATTTCAAGTACTGCACTATGCTTCCATGTTTGCTGTTTTCTGTTGAGATCATGGTTACTGCAGTCTGTAAAGTCGTAAAGCTCGGGGTGTCCAGCAACGGCTACCACCAGTTTCTCTTCCATTGTTTGCCAGCTGTAAACTTGTTGTCATAACCACCACAGAAGGCCCGCCTCTCGAATCATCCGATTGGACAATGGGGAAAAGGGAGAGATGATGTGAGCCGTTTTTCCGCTCGGAGTTTACGTTTTTTCAACTCGAGGCGTTCAGAGCGCTACGGGCAAAAATGCTAGGCACTTGGAGCGCAGAAGAATGAGGCACATCACAACGCAAAAACCACAAGCAAAAAGCTTCATCTTCATTAAAATCAATGACAAAAAGTGCCCCCAGCTGCTAAAAATGTGTCCTGTGTTATCAGGGCCTTAAAATTAGGTCACAGAGAGCCGGTATCAATCCATCCTGAGCTTCAGTTTTGACACCCTCTTCTTCCCACATTTGCCAGGTGATAGCCAATCAGAAAGTTTGTTAGATCCTATGTCTAATTTACAGTGTTTTACTTCTTTTTACCAGCACAAGGCCCAAAGAATCATGAAAAGTCCAAGTGAAGAAATTATTCAATTTAAATAGCATATATGAAAAGGAAAAACAGGGGACTGGACTTGCAAATAAGAAAGGAAATTGTGCTTTTAAGTGCCTGATTCAAATCTGTATTCTTAATTCAGTGTGTGAATCCAGTAATTTCTCTTTTGAATCTGCAACAGATTTTTGAATGCCATCATTTATATGTAAATTAATTAGTTTTTTATGATTCTTTTTGTCGCCCATTAAATGATCACACAATAAATTGCCTGAAACTACAACACATTAATTTATTCTATTTATTTATGATTAAAAATAAATTGTAAACAAATGCATTTATGCCCATTTTTATGGTAAAGTCAGAATTAATAAAATGGTATATCACCATTTCCGTAACACTTGTGGTTCTGCATAGTAAAGGGCACTGTGTTGCTTTGTTTCAAATGTAATGGTAAAAATCAACACAAGTCTACATTATAAAATTATATAATAACATGTTGCATGAAGCAATAAATTGAACAGAAAGAAATATGCTTCTCTCAGGGTATTTGGGCAACTGTTAAAGGCGTTCAACAACACCTAGATTAACATCATGGACCATGCAGCTGAACACTCCAAGCCTATAACAAAGTTCAACACATCTTCAAAGTGAAACCCCAATGAGAATGTCTCTGTGATGCTGCAATGTAGAATCACAACGAGAATGTTGTGTAAGGTGTTCAGGGGCTTGGAAAGCACTGGCTTGAAGAGGATTAAAAGCAGGGTGTGTTGAAAAGATATTGAGGCACAGATGGAGGACTTACCAAGGTAAGGAATACAGGGCACCATCTTCAGAGAGCGGATGTATTCTCTCATGCGGGTGTAGTTCTCTTCCTTGGATGTCAGATAGTTAAGTTTCTCAAATGTCGCCTTGTCTTTACGACTAATCAACTACAACAGAGAGAACAGATTACACACATTTAATTAGTCCTTCTCCTTCAGAACATATTACGTGAATGGAAACTATGGCAAACACACAACAATTACATCATGATGTCTTACACAAACAACAGGGTGCGTGTGTCCCAAAACCCTTATTGTAATATGAAAATTTTTACGGATTGTTTGAGCTACAGAATAATTTACAAAGGAATATACTTACTGATAATTTGTCAAGAGACATATATCACCAGTTTTTCTGTCTTTATGTCTGCTGTAGACTGCAGTATCGGCTAATGAGGCACTTTGTACAGTGAGTCAGAGGTCTGCATCCTGAGTAATTCAAACTAATTTGGCAAACTCTGGTTTTCTTTCTTACCAATATGTGACTCAATACTTTTCCGCAGGCCCAAACAAAATCCTGAGTGGTATTGGTTTTCACAAACTATACAAAACAAAATACACTGAACAAAAATATAAACGCACCACTTTTGTTTTTGCTCCCATTTTTCATGAGCTGAACTCAAAGATCTAAAACATTTTCTATCCACACTAAAGACCATTTCCTCACAAATATTGTTCACAAATCTGTCTAAATCTGTGTTAGTGAGCACTTCTCCTTTGCCGAGATAATCCATCCCACCTCACAGGTGTGGCATATCAAGATGCTGATTAGACAGCATGAATATTGCACAGGTGTGCCTTAGGCTGGCTACAATAAAAGGCCACTCTGAAATGTGCAGTTTTGCTTTATTTGGGGGGGGGGGTCAGAAAACCAGTCAGTATCTGGTGTGACCACCATTTGCCTCACACAGTGCAACGCATCTCCTTCACATAGAGTTGATCAGGTTGTTGATTGTGGCCTGTGGAATGTTGGTCCACTCCTCTTCAATGGCTGCGCGCAGTTGCTGGATATTGGCAGGAACTGGAACATGCTGTCGTATACGCCGATCCAGAGCATCCCAAACATGCTCAATGGGTGACATGTCCGGTGAGTATGCTGGCCATGCAAGAACTGGGATGTTTTCAGCTTCCAGGAATTGTGTACAGATCCTTGCAACATGGGGCCGTGCATTATCATGCTGTAACATGAGGTGATGGTCGTGGATAAATGGCACAACAATGGGCCTCAGGATCTCGTCACGATATCTCTGTACATTCAAAATGCCATCAATAAAATGCACCTGTGTTCGTTGTCCATAACATACACCTGCCCATACCATAACCCCACCGCCACCATGGGCCACTCGATCCACAGCGTTGACATCAGCAAACCACCCCCCCCACACGATGCCACACATGCTGTCTGCCATCTGCCCTGAACAGTGAAAACTGGGATTCATCCATGAAGAGAACACCTCTCCAACGTGCCAGACGCCATCGAATGTGAGCATTTGCCCACTCAAGTTGGTTACGACAACGAACTGCAGTCAGGTCGAGACCCCGATGAGGACGACGAGCATGCAGATGAGCTTCCCTGAGACGGTTTCTGACAGTTTGTGCAGAAATTCTTTGGTTATGCAAACCGATTGTTGCAGCAGCTGTCCGGGTGGCTGGTCTCAGACGATCTTGGAGGTGAACATGCTGGATGTGGAGGTCCTGGGCTGGTGTGGTTACACGTGGTCTGTGGTTGTGAGGCCGGTTGGATGTACTGCCAAACTGTCTGAAACGCCTTTGGAGACGGCTTATGGTAGAGAAATGAACATTCAATTCACAGGCAACAGCTCTGGTGGACATTCCTGCAATCAGCATGCCAATTGCACGCTCCCTCAAAACTTGCGACATCTGTGGCATTGTGCGGTGTGATAAAACTGCACATTTCAGAGTGGCCTTTTATTGTAGCCAGCCTAAGGCACACCTGTGCAATATTCATGCTGTCTAATCAGCATCTTGATATGCCACACCTGTGAAGTGGGATGGATTATCTCGGCAAAGGAGAAGTGCTCACTAACACAGATTTAGACAGATTTGTGAACAATATTTGTGAGGAAATGGTCTTTAGTGTGGATAGAAAATGTTTTAGATCTTTGAGTTCAACTCATGAAAAATGGGAGCAAAAACAAAAGTGGTGCGTTTATATTTTTGTTCAGTGTAAAAGGTGAAAAATAAATGAATGGGTGAATTAGACCAATGTCCACAAACAAAACATGTCAAAGTCTTCTATGTTGTAGAATGAGCAGGAACTATGAAACAAATGCCACGGTAAATAAAAAACACCACCAATGCCACCCCTTTATGAAAAATACATAGATAGATATACACTTCAGCAGGCCTCCAAGAATGATAAAAACCAAAAAATCAAACAATAAAATGGTCAGATTCCGTCATATCTTAGAGAGCTCATAGTGCCCTATTATCCCACCAGAACACTGCGCTCTGAGAACGCAGGGTTACTCGTGGTCCCTAAAGTCTCCAAATGTAGATCATCCTTCAGCTATCAGGCTCCTCTCCTGTGGAATCATCTTCCTGTTGTGGTCCGGGAGGCAGACACCGTCTCCACATTTAAGACTAGACTAAAGAGTTTCCTTTTTGATAAAGCTTATAGTTAGGGCTGGCTCAGGCTTGCCTTGTACCAGCCCCTAGTTAGGCTGACTTAGACCTAGCCCCCCCCCCCCCCGGCGAAAAGCTGATCACAACCTGGCTCATCTTCTGCCTGTCTACAAACCTCTGGTGCATAGGGAACCAGCAACCACCCGCACTGTGAAGAGGTGGTCTGATGAGGCCGAGGAGGCCCTGAAGGACTGCTTCGAGACCACTGTGTGGGAGGTACTTAGCGATTCCCATGGGGAGGACACTGACAGACTGACACCATGCATTACGGATTATATTAACTTCTGTGTGGAAAGCACCGTAACCACCAGGACTGTATGCTGCTTCTCCAACACCAAACCCTGGATTACTCCAGATATAAAAGCTCTCCTGAAGGAGAAGCGGAGAGCTTTTAACTCTGGAACTAAGGAGGAACTGAAGGCCATGCAGAAGGAGCTACGGAGAAACATCAGGCGGGGAAAGGAAGAATATAAAAAGAAGATGGAGGAACAGCTGTAGCAGAGTGACGTCAGCGGAGTCTGGAGAGGCCTGAAAACCATCTCAGGACACAAACAACCAGACTCCCAGGCCAGAGGCAACCAGCAGTGGGTGAATGATCTGAATCTGTTCTTCAATAGATTTGATCACTCTGCCCCTCCCCTGGCCCAGACATCATGGCTGCAACCCCCCACATCCACACCTTCACTTTGCCGGTGGCATTAACATCACACCTCATGAAGACTCTGGAGCACCTGGTCCTGTCTCATCTCTGCCCCGCAGTAGGCTCTTCAGTGGACCCACTGCAGTTTGCCTACCAGCCTTCTTCCTGCATAGAGCTCTTTCTCCCCTGGAGAAGCCCGGAAGCTCTGTGAGAATCATGTTCTTTGACTTCTCCAGCGCTTTCAACACCATAAAGCCTGCGCTTCTGAGGGACAAACTGGAGCACATAGGGGTGGCTAATCACCTCACATCCTGGATCCCAGGATTGTGTATCGGACTTGGTTGTCTGCAGTACGGGGGCCCCACAGGGGACGGTGCTGGCACCGTTCCTCTTCACCCTCTACACTGCAGACTTTTCATACGACACCCCCACCTGTCATCTGCAGAAGTTCTCCAACGACTCTGCCATAGTCGGCCTCATCACAGATGGGGACGACAGGGAGTACAGAGAACTGAACCAGGACTTTGTGGACTGGTGCCTGAGGAACCACCTTCAGATCAACGCGGGGAAAACCAAAGAGCTGGTGGTGGATTTCCACAGGCGCAGACCCCCCCCCCCCAACACCGGTGAACATCCAGGAAAAGGACATTGAGATGGTGACATCTTATAAGTACCTGGGTGTTCAGCTTAACAATCAACTGGACTGGACTAATCACATAACAGCACTATACAGGAAAGGCCAAAGCAGACTCTACCTGCTGAGGCGGTTCAGGTCTTTTGGAGTGCAGCAGGGGGCGCTCCTGAAGACCTTCTTTGACACTGTGGTGGCATGAGCCATCTTTTACGGAGTGGTCTGCTGGGGCAGCAGTGTCTCGGCTGCAGATAGGAAGAGACTGGACAAGCTGATCAAGAAGGCCAGCTCTGTCCTGGGATGCTCTCTGGCCTCTGTGCAGGTGGTGGGAGAAAGGAGGATGACAGCCAAGCCTAGTTTTGTAAGTTTTTAAATGTTGAAATCTGTAATCTGACTCTTTCCCCTTGACTGCTGTAACACTGGAATTTCTCAATTGTGGGATCAATAAAGGTGTATCTTATCTTATCTCTTATCTTATCCACTCCTCCCTGTCATAGTTATACCCAAATTCATCAAGGCAGCGGTCGAGGAGGGGGAGTTGAAGCCATTTTTAACTCCAGTCTACCAATCAGCCTTATACCTAAACTAGATTATAAATCCTTTGAAAGCCTCGTCCTTAGTCTTTTACATCCAACCTGGAAAACCTCACAGCCACTTCTTTTTGTTATAGTGTATCGTGCTCCTGGCCCATATTCTGATTTTTTCAGAGTTTTTATCCAGTTTAGTTCTTAAATCAGATAAAGTTATTATTGTCAGCGATTTCAATTTGTGTTGACGTTGATAATGACTCCCTCGCTACTGCGTTTATCAGATTATTGGACTCCATTGGCTTCAGTCAGAAAGTACATAAACACACTCTTTCCACAGAATCCCTCTATATCAGATCACTATTTAATAACTTTTGATTTCTTTCTACTTGATTACACACCACTCAGCAACAGTTACTATACTAGGTGTTTACCAGATAGTGCTGTAGCAAAATTTAAGGAAATGATTCCACCGGCTTTAAATTTAATACCATGTCCCTCTGTAACAGAGGTTTCCCATACCGACTTTAAACTCTCCCAAATTGATTATCTTGTCGATAACGCTGCAGGCTCGCTGTGAACAACACTCGACTCAGTGGCGCCTTTTAAAAAGAAGTTAACGAAGCAAAGAAAGTTTGCTCCTTGGTACAACTCCCAAACCCAAAAATTAAAACAAATATCGCAAAAAAATGAAAGGAACTGGCGATTAACCAAACTGGAAGAATCTCGTTTGGTCTGGGAAGACAGTCTCAAAACATACAGGAGGGCCCTCCGCAATACCAGAGCAAACTATTACTCATCATTAATCAAGGAAAATAAGAACCCCAGGTTTCTTTTCAGCACTGTAGCCAGGCTGACAGAAAGTCACAGCTCTGTTGAGTCTTGTATTCCTTTAGCTCTTAGTAGTAATGATTTTATGAGCTTATTTAATGACAAAATTCTAACTATTTGAGGGAAAATTCATGACCTCTTGTCCTCAGACAGCAGTGGTATGCACAGGGGGGCAGGGTCGCCCCCCCTCGTGGCCCAATTGTTGAAAAACATGCGCTAAAGTGCCCTCTTGGGAGCCAAAACGCGCTAAAGTGCTCTCCTGGGAGCCAAAACACACGCTAAAGTACCCTCCTGGGAGCCAAAACGTGCGCTAAAGTGCCCTCCTGGGAGCCAAAACGCGCGCTAAAGTACCCTCCTGGAAACCAAAACGCGTGCTGAACTGCCCTCTTGGCAGCCAAAATGCCCTCCTGGGAGCCAAAACGCGCGCTAAAGCGCCCTCTTGGCAGCCAAAACGCGCGCTAAAGTGCCCCCCTGGGAACCAAAACATGCTCTAAAGTGCTCTCTTGGCAGCCAAAATGCCCTCCTGGGAGCCAAAACACGCGCTAAAGTGCCCTCTTGGGATTTAGAAATAAAATTGAATTGAAACTGAATTGAATACCAAATCTCGCATCCACATTTCCCTCACTCTTCCTCGCGTCTCCTCGCGAAATATGTCTTTAGAGAAATGAGACGTCTTTTACCCTGAAGCGTCACATGAAGACAACTTGATGACAACTGCAGCTGATCACAGCTGGATCAACTTTCAAGAGGCTTTATATACAGCTATAGAAACTTTTAATGGAGCTTGTGTCTGCACACATAATGTTATATATACATATATAATGATAAAGATACAGATGAAGTTATCAGTTACTGAGCAGCAGTGTTTTCTCTCTGTCCAACAATCATCTGCACATGAACAACAACCTGCTTTTTGTATTTATAATCCATACTGTGTCCTGCTCAGAGTCACACTATGGGCCTTATTTAGATGGTCTAAAACGCGACGCGCCAGGCGTGCGGCGCATGGGCGTGTCCCAGTCACTTGCTAGTTAGACAGCGCATTTTAAGACTGTGCGCGATTGGAGTGCATGGCGGAGAGCTAGTTAGATGGCGGACCTACCAACTGGAAAGAGTGAGCTGTGTTCTGCCTCTTATTTGCATGTGTGTCCTCTCTACACTCAGGTAACAATATAATAATATAATATAATGTAGCCTAGTATATAATGTAGCCTAGTATAACATGTTAAAATAAACGCAATGTGTGGGCTTTGGTTTTCAATCAAAAAAATGATTGATTGGTCAGATAATTTCACAATTTCATTTGTCATTATTACAAATTATGATGATCATTATTACTGCGATTTGATCATTCTAATTAATGACTGCCCATTAAGACGTGTTTCTGATAAATATTTTAATGTGCACAATAATAACCTTACACATTGTAATCATATTTTTATTTGTTATCTTTTGCATATGTGTGGCTGCTCCATGTGTGTCTGAGCAGAGTGCACGCACATTGTGCACCCGCCTAGAGACACATATTACTAACTTGTTTAACAGCGAAATACTGCGCCGTTGACTTTAGACCACGTTTTTGTTGGTCACTGGCACATTTGCTTTTTAAGTCATCTAACTAGCAATGCGCCATGACTGCACCTGACCAGTCCTCATTTTTAGACCAACACACCCAGAGAAGCGCAAGTTAATTTGCTAGTTAGACGACGAGGGTGCAGGGCGTGAAAATGACAACTGTGCCTGCATCTAAATAGCAATGACACTTGCGACATGGATTATGCGCCCTCCGCCATCCGCTTTAGACCATCTAAATAGGACCCTATGTGTTTATGTGATTTATTCATTATTTGCTGATTGTTGATTGTGTCCATAATAAAAGTTGATGTGGGATATAACAGATCATGAAGAGAAATTGTCTAATAAATGAAGAAAGTTGTTTGTTTCCTTTTTTGTTCAGATTTTTAACTTGGTGAATCAGAAAACAAAATATAAAACGTGGCAGTGATTCACAGTGATATTGTGATGTATCAGATCAGTCCAATCAGCTGCAGCGCTGTGCTGTCCAATAAATAACCGATATCCAATCGGTGTGTTTTGTTGGTAAAAGACTTCTGCAAAGGCTGCACTCGTATATCCTCGCTTCCGTCTCCTCTGAAAGCTCGTCCTCTCTCCTCAACTCCTCTGAGTGCATTTCACGTATTGAGACGTCCTACAATCAGCACAGTTTTTTGTTTTTAATTTTCTTTTTATTTGGAAAGGCAAATTTCCATAAGACAGAATTTACAGCAATTCTTTGTCCATAGTAGATCATATACCCATCCATCCATATAATCTCCACATATATATAATATCCATACTGCCCTTCCGGGGTTTTCTCTTACAGATCACAGGTTATTTTAGTTATGAACAACAACATAACAATACAAGGGAGCATATCAGCTTTAACTTTCCAACAATCAAATGAAGAAGAGGGTTGGTTTACACAAAGCAAAAGTACAGTCAAATGAAATCAGATCTGATCGGTTTTACATTCTCAGGCCATTTGGTCCAGATCCTATAGAATTTTTCTTTTTCAAAAATGATATCTTCTCCATAACATAAATCTCATGTATAATGTCAATCCATTAGTTAATGGTAGGTGGTTCTACTTTTAACCATTTTCTTGTGATCGACGTCTTGCTGGTGGCCAACAACTTCCCCGACTTCCCCCCTATCATTTGCCCTATTTGCAAACTGAATTTCTTCTCGTTATTTTAGATATTAATTTTACGTTTTGTTCGTCAGTGATCTTCAGAAGATCTATCTGGGACAAAAAGGCATCAATTTGGTGGTCATCATTTGTGTGTGGTTGGGAATATAATATTTTATAGTATTTTTGGAAGCACTGTTGAATTTTCTCCAGGCTAGTTTCTATTTCATTTGTTGTGGGGTTTCTTATTTTGTGAATAGGTCTGCTTTTTTGGATTTCCTGTGTGTTTATTTCCTCTTTTTCTTTTTTTAGTTTTGTGATATTAGATTTGGTGTCATCTTTAAGAGTTTTTGCATGTTTGTTCTGTAGTTTCTTCAAATCATCTTCTAAGTTTTTGAGTTTTTGTTCTCTAATTTTCATCTCATATGAGGAGATGGCTATTATTTTACCCCTAATCACCGCTTTTAGCGCATCCCAGAGAATAGGTGGAGTCATATCTTCATTATCATTATGTTCCAAATACAACTTAATTCCATTTTTCAGTTTATCTTTGATAACTGGATTATTTAAGATGTTTGAATTCAACCTCTAGAGAGCAGACCTAATCTTACTATTTAGGTGGACTGACATATAGATGGGACCATGGTCTGAGAGAGTGCTGGGTTCTATTTCACAATTATCTACCTTAAAAAGGTCTCTTTTAAACATAAATAAGTAGTCGATGCGTGAGTAGACATTGTGAGCATGCGAGTAATGTGTGTATTCTCGACTAGTCTGGTTTATCTCTCTCTATACATCCACAATCCCCACTTCATGCATCCAAGTATTAAATCTTTTACGAATGTTTTTTGCATCAGATTTCCCATTTGATAAGTCCAATTTTGAATTTAGCCGAATGTTGAAATCTCCGCCACATATTAAAATCCCTTGTCTTTTTGTTATCGTTAGATCAAGTATACATTTATAAAAGGACCAGTCACTGCCTAGAGGAACATAAACGATAAGGAGACTCATCACAGTACCCTCTATTTTGCCTGTAATCAAAACAAATCTGCCTTCGTTATCCTTATGTTCTGATATATGTTTACAGTTTACAGCACTGGATATCAAGATTGCCACTCCTCTCCGCCTCCCCGATCCGTGGGAAGAAAAGTAAACATGTTTAAATCCTGATCTATTCAATTTAGCATGTTCAGTCACTGAGATGTGACTCCTGCAAGAAAGCTATTTGGATTTTATCCTTCTTTAATTTTGACAAGATTTTCCCCCTCTTAACTGGACTGAGCACACCATTGATATTACACAAAGCTATTTTTAAAGATCTGTTTTGCATCTATGCGATTCCCCCCTCCATCTCACTCAGAAACCTACCGTGCTTCCATCTCCCTGCAAAAACCGGCAGGGAATGAACAACTAAATAGTGAACAACTAACATATAAATTAACATCCAACTGAGCTTAATTTGTCCGTGTGACTCCCAATGTAGGGGTCTGTTAACCTGACCCTGTTGAGCTATCTGGAGCGGCTCGAAGGGAAAAGTCTCCCTCCTCAGTCTGGAGAGAGAGGCCTTTACCTGCGATGGTCGCATGTCGAAAAGGGAGATAGAAAAAAGGAAAGTCAAAGTTAGAAAAAAAAAAAACTAACCCCGGACGAATCGGTCTATAGAATGGTGGGTCTCCACCACTAATTACAATTATGGAACAGTTCAACAGATTTTACTCTTGACTCTGCTGTCCTTGAGCTGGGCATAAATCCTTTAGGTCCCAACTGGATGTCGGTGAAGGTCTCCTGAAGGTTCGGAGCTTCTCCTTGTAGCTTAATTCACGTCCGGCTTTAGTTGTACCCCTCGTCACTCGCCTATCTGCTCTCCTCCAAGTCAGCTGGTGGACCTGTTCCATTAGCGTTTCTGGAGGTCTGGTGGTCGTCACGGTGTAACCCCTTCTCAGCAGGTGATTTTGGTTCTGTCTTCATGTCTCACATGCAGTCTGGCAGGGAAGAGGGTCTGGAACTGAGCTTTTTTTTCCTTCAGCACTTTGTGGATCTCTGTATATTCTCTTTGTTTTTTAAGAATAAGAGGTAGATAATCATGGTCCAGGTTTATGTGGTTTTCTTGCCAGGTAAATCCCTTTCCCTGCCATGCCTTGCTGAGTAATGTCTGTTTCGTTTTGAAGCTTAAAAGCTTCACTATGATGGAGTGTGGCAGCGCATCCACCTGCAGTTGTGGACCCACCGACCAGTGAGCTCTTTCAATCTTCAAATCGGGTATGTCTTCCATTAGCCCGAGACACTCACAGAGTAATTTTTCCACGAATGAGACCATCGTTGTTGATTCTTTCTTGGATCCCTCTGGCACCCCATAGATCCTTACGTTCTCACGTCTGGAGTGGCTCTCCAAATCCAGCAACTTGTCCTCCAGCTTAACGTGCAGCTTTAGCATGGCCATGATGACTTCGTCCGTGTTTTGGATCCTCTCCTCCGCTTTCTCAATTCGCCCTTCTGCTTCGTCCAGTCTGGTATTCGCCTTCACAATTTCTTCTTTTATTGTCTCTAACTGTTCTTTGTTTTCTTGGCGAAACCCTCTTAGTTCTTGCAGAACCAGCTCCAAGTCGGCCATTTCTCCACACAGACCCCATTGTTTGCTAGCTTGAGCTTGTTAGCCGCAAGTTATTCACATTGCTGTGCCCCTGTCTTTCTCACCCACCTGTCTTCGGACGGCTTTTACTGCTCAGAGTGGTGGTAGGATTCTTATCCCCTCTCTCTAGGCTTTTAGTCGGAATTATTTAATCAATTTGTATAGGGGAATTTCTCTAATTACTCTGGTTCCACCGGGAGCTCTCTCGCGATGCGGCCATCTTGACGGTGTTCCAACCGGAAGTCTACTCAACAATCAGCACAATTTTACCCAAGACTAGTGTCACCAATTCAGTATCTGACCAAATGTCTCCCTTTCTGTCATGATGTTGAGTAATGGCCAAAAAAGTGTTTTTGAATAATATTATGATGTCGCAGTGAAGTTGACCTTTGACCTTTTGGATATAAAATGTCATCACTTCATAATTATATCCTATTAGACATCTGTGTGAAATTTTGTCATACTTAGCATATGAATTCTTGAGTTATGGCCAAAAGTATGTTTTGTGAGGTCACAATGACCTTGATCTTTGACCTCTAACCACCAAATTCTAATCTATTCATTCTTCAGTCCAAGTGGATGTTTGTACCAATTTCAAGGAAGTTCCCTCAAGGCCCTCTTGAAATATCAAATTCACAGGAGGTCAAAGTGACTTTCACCTTTGACAACCAAAATCTAATCAGTTCATTGCTGAGTCAAAGTAGACGTTTGTGCCAAATTTGTAGGGCTGTAGTCAACCAAAGAAAATCTAGGTCGACTAAAGTCGCACATAATCTTCAACTAATCGATTAGTTGTGGGGAAAAAAAAAATCTGTTATCTGTTATTTTTACTTCTGAGGTGGTGTGTCTGTCACTCTGCAGTTACACATCCAAAACACTAGTCGGTGGTGGAGGACTGTGTTAACTGCTGTAAAGTTTAGTTCAAATCAAACTTTATTTATATAGATTCAAAACACAGATTAAATATGGCTTAATAGGGACAATTTCAAACACAAGTACACAAATTGGCTTCATTATAAATCGCAGAACTGACAGACAAACACTTGTCTTTATCTGGACACACTTCCCCCACCAATACAACATACTAACGTTATTAGCACAAGTCTATGGCGTTTTACATTCTATAGATTAGCTTAGCGTCTAGCGATCTTTTCCTCTTCTCATATAAAACCAGGAACAACAGCAACATGTAACAAAGGTAACAGCATAAATTGGCTCCATTACAACTGGGAACTGCCCATTGGTCCGAAAGCCCATTGGTTCGACATCCCATTGTTCCGACCATATTAAACCCATTGTTACGAAGTCCGTTCCGAAATCATCATGATGCCCTGTGGTTAAGGTCTGGTTACATTTTGGCACAAAAACCACTTGGTTAGGGTCAGGAAAAGATCATGGTGTGGATTAAAATGAAAAAGAAACTGACCAACACTTAAGCCGTGAGCCTGCTCCGCCTCAAGCCTTTCCCAGCTGACCCAGAGCCGGTCGCAGCGCACCATACGCCCGCCGCGAGCCGTTCAGCACCGCGGACAGTCGGACTAATGGGATGTTGAACCAATGGGCTGTCGGCCCAATGACATGGACCCTTACAACTCACTACATTCACCAACAAAACAACTGTCTTATACTATACATGTTTTCCAAGCAAATACAACAAGCTAACGTTATTAGTGCCAGCCTATGGCATTTTACATTGTATACATTAGCCGCGACGAGCGGAGATTTCCTCTGCTCATATGAAGCCAGGATAAATCCCGAAGTATAAATCTCTGAAGGATAAATCACACACACGACTTATAATGCTATTTTAGTAGAGGCTTTACTGTCTTCACAATTTATTGTTTCTTATCTGTGAAATACAAGTAAATACAAGCTTCGCTTCAACTGAGGGACATGGTGTCAGCTTACAGAAACAGACAGGAGGTCTGCGTCACTGCGACGCTAAGCGTGAGGGTGGGTGAGCTCAACTTTCTGTCAACAACAGAGGTACTTAGCCTGTCCCCCCGCCGCAGGAAATAATGGATTAATCCTGGAAAGCTGTTGTTGTAGCACTTTTCTCCTTATGAAAGTAACACAGCGATTATTCGACTAATGAGAATTTGGTCAGACAAGAGCATAGCAACCAAATAATCAACTAGTCGACCAGGAGACTACAGCCCTACAAATTTGAATTAAATCCCTCAAAGATTTCTCAAGATATCACATTCACAAGAATCAGACGGACAGATGGACGGGCAACATAAAGCTTGCAGCCACAGCTGTCACCAGTGCAGAGGTATAAAAACAGCCAGAGTGTATCACAGCCTCTACAGAAGCGGTGTGTGTGTGTGTGTGTGTGTGTGTGTACAGAAAATGTTCATTAGAGTTTGCAGTTTGTTCACAAATTGACACTGCAGCTCCAAGACCAACAGATGTTTCCCATGTCTTGTTTCTCGGCTGCTTAGTGGAGTGATGGGGCTTAGCTCCAAAGTGAGCAGGACTCTGGCCCTGGGGACAAAACAAAGCATCTCCCCCTGTGCTTTCGGACCATGGTTGGGAAACTAAAGCAGGAAAAGCAAATGGCTTATAAATCCAGCACACCCCTTTCTTTTAGAGCAGTGAAAAACACAGCAAGTGGCAGCCAATTGCTGTCTGTGGAGAGCTGCCATGCAATGTCTATGAAAAGCTGCAGCAATTGCATTCTGCAGCCAATCAGTAAGCAGAGTGCTGTGACTCTATTGCACGTCTGTCCGTCCTGGAAGAGGGATCCCTCCTCAGTTGCTCTTCCTGAGGTTTCTACCGTTTTTTTTCCCCGTTAAAGGGGGGTTTTTTTGGGGAGTTTTTCCTTATCCGCTGCGAGGGTCATAAGGACAGAGGGATGTCGTATGCTGTAAAGCCCTGTGAGGCAAATTGTGATTTGTGATATTGGGCTGTATAAATAAAATTGATTGAATTGATTGATTGACTCCTATGACATGTTGACTGTTTTTACAAAGCTTTTTTACCATGTGAAACACATGAACGTGTCCACACAGTCTTAGATTAGCGAATGCAACCTTTATAATACCCACACCAAAGCTCACCCCAAACTTTAAATCGTTCATGTTGTAAAAAGAATAACTTTGTCTTAGTATCTAATTTTTTCACTGTAGAAATTCTAAATGTAGTCACTACAATGATTTGCAGACACTGGCCGATTGACACGCTAATTTCAAAACAAGTACTTGTTTTTTTTCCACATCAAGTAGTTCATGGAGCTGATGTCTTACCGCCCAAGTTTTGCTGAGTCTGAAGATGGGAGCGCTTTGCAGAGCAGACACCACTGACACCAGAGAATGAAGGTTGTTCAGCTCCAACAGTTTCTGGAAACAAACAACAGATATTTTACAAACAAAGTTCACAGTTAGCTGGTATTTTGAACAATACATCTGAATCAGGTATGACAACAATGAAAAAGAAAAAACATAAATATCTTTAATAACGCCTCCATCTCTTTCTCTTCAGCTCAGGGCTGACACAGAAACAGACAACCATTCACACACACATTAACACCAATGGGCAATTTACAGTCAACAATTACCTAATTAACCTTATCTGCATGTCTTTGGACTGTAGGATAAAGTCCACAGATACGAATTCCACACAGGGGCGTTTGAACCCTGAACCTTCTTATATGATAGATAATTTTTCCTCTGTACGATAGAGCCCTGTTGCTGTCCAATACCTATGAAAAACAGGTCAGTGAGCCACATTGCTACACTGGCTACTTTCCTTCATTACCATAAACACACACACTGTAGATGATTTCGACTCAATCCCACATACATCGTCCAGCTGCCACAAATACTCACGACTGGAAAAATTAAAATGTGGATTAATCTGCAGATGAAAATATTTCCTCCCACTTGAGCAATGTTTGATAAAAAACTACAAGACTGACTGTTTCAGTACATTGCATTTTTTTTTTTTTTTTTTTTTTTGTTAAATGAAACTGTACCAACTCCAATGGGCCAAACAATGAGCTTGGAGCTGAGAGCTACAGACAAAGAAGGGAAGTCACAAAGTATTGAGAGTTGGACTAACACATTGTTAATATCAACAAAAATACAAGATAACATTAGACTTATCCTTCTGGGCCTGAAGCAGGGTTTCTACCCATGGATATGCGAACCCCACAGTGTGTCACCAACACAAAAATACAGTATTCCCCGGTATTACAAAGGCTTAAGACTGACATATATCCATAAATTGTGGCTACAGATGGATGTTAATATAGTGCAATAACAAATAAATATTATAGGTTTTATTGCAACTACTGATAGACTGCTTGACTGTATTACAAAAGTAATCACCTAGATTAGAAAATACAGTGACATCATTATAACAGTCTCACAGCAAAACAGGAAAATTGTTCAAACTACAACAGGTCACAGTTGGGGCAGGATGTGAGTCTGTAAACTGTCATGCATGTTTATAACAGACAGTTTGTGCTACAATTTTACCATTCTCCTTCATCTTTCTAGCAACCCAGTTGCCAAAAGAAAATGTTGACATTGTATTTTTCGGCAAGACAGGTTACATTTGTGTATTTCATACTTAAAATATTGGCATTTCTAAACATAGTGACGTAGTATATGAGCTGACTTTGTCATTAGGAGGTGGTGGGGATGGTGGATGGTGTGTCACCTAGGCAAAATACTTAGCTTTTCAATTCAATTCAATTCAATTCAATTTTATTTATAAAGCCCAATATCACAAATCACAATTTGCCTCACAGGGCTTTACACCATACGACATCCCTCTGTCCTTATGACCCTCACAGCGGATAAGGAAAAACTCCCCAAAAAAAACCCTTTAATGGGGGAAAAAACGGTAGAAACCTCAGGAAGAGCAACTGAGGAGGGATCCCTCTTCCAGGACGGACAGACGTGCAATAGATGTCGTACAGAACAGATCAGCATAACAAATTAACAGTAATCCACATGACACAATGAGACAGAGAGAGAGAGAGAGAGAGAGAGAGAGAGAGAGAGAGAGAGAGAGAGAGAGAGATGCAGGTAATGACAGTAGCTTACAACAACATTATTGAAAGTAATAATATTATAGTTATAGTTCTGGCTACTGCGGTACAATATGTTGAAAGTATGTATTAATATCTGGCAGTATACAAGTGTGACAATAGTCATATGTGTATAGTAACAGTAGAAGTATGACTAATGACTAATGATGGCAGCAGCAGCAGGAGGCATCTGGCAGGACCACGGCAGCAGCACAACCACACACGTCACGCTGTCCAGGCACCGCTGCGATATGAGTTAATCTGAGAGACAGTGGAGCACAAAGGCCCCGGAGAAGAAGCCGAGTTAGTGACATCCAGAATGGCCGAGTTAGCAAGATGCAGTAATAGAATACGAGAGAGAGAGAGAGAGAGAGAGAGAGAGAGAGAGAGAGAGAGAGAGAGAGAAGGAGAGAAGGTGCCCGGTGTATTATAGGGGGGTCCTCTGGCAGACTAGGCCTAAGTCAGCCTAACTAGGGGCTGGTACAGGGCAAGCCTGCGCCAGCCCTAACTATAAGCTTTATCAAAGAGGAAAGTCTTAAGTCTAGTCTTACATGTGGAGACGGTGTCTGCCTCCCGGACCGTAACAGGAAGATGATTCCACAGGAGAGGAGCCTGATAGCTGAAGGCTCTGGCTCCTGATCTACTTTTGGAGACTTTAGGGACCACGAGTAACCCTGCGTTCTCAGAGCGCAGTGTTCTGGTGGGATAATAAGGCACTATGAGCTCTCTAAGATATGACGGAGCTTGACCATTTAGAGCTTTATAAGTTAACAGTAGGATTTTAAATTCAATTCTGGATTTTACAGGGAGCCAGTGCAGAGAAGCTAAAACAGGAGAAATATGATCTCGTTTCTTAGTTCCTGTTAGTACACGTGCTGCTGCATTCTGAATTAGCTGGAGAGTTTTTAAGGACTTACTACCTGATAATAGAGAGTTACAGTAATCCAGCCTTGAGGTAACAAAAGCGTGGACCAATTTTTCTGCATCTTTTCGGGTCAGGATAGGCCTAATTTTCGCAATATTACGCAGATGAAAAAATGCAGTCCGTGAGGTTTGTTTTAAATCAGAATTAAAAGACAAATCTTGATCAAATATTACTCCAAGGTTTCTTATGGTAGTGCTAGAGGCCAGAGCAATGCCATCTCGAGAAACTATGTCATCAGATAAAGAGTCTCTGAGTTGTTTGGGGCCAAGAACAATAACTTCAGTTTTGTCTGAATTTAACATCAGGAAATTGGTGCTCATCCAGGTTTTTATGTCTTTAAGGCAGTTATGGAGTTTAGTTAATTGATGACTTTCTTCTGGCTTCATCGATAAATACAACTGTGTATCATCCGCATAACAATGGAAATTTATAGAGTGATTTCTAATGATGTTACCTAGAGGAAGCATATATAGAGTAAATAGGATTGGTCCGAGCACAGAACTCATGGAACTCCAAAACAAAATTTGTTACGTAAGGACGATTCATTATGAACGTGAACAAACTGAAAACGATCAGATAAATAAGATTTAAACCAGCTCAGTGCAGAACCTTTTAGGCCAATTAAGTGATCCAGTCTCTGCAGTAGAATTTGATGGTCAATTGTGTCAAACGCCACACTAAGATCTAATAAAACAAGTACAGAGACAAGTCCTTTGTCTGAAGCAATCAGAAGGTCATTTGTAATTTTAACTAGTGCTGTCTCAGTGCTATGATACACTCTAAATCCTGACTGAAATTCCTCAAATAGATTATTATCATGGAGAAAATCACACAGCTGGTCTGCGACTACTTTCTCAAGGATCTTTGACATAAAGGGAAGATTAGATATTGGTCTATAGTTGGCTAACACCTCTGGATCCAGGGTGGGCTTTTTTAGTAGAGGTTTAATTACAGCTACCTTAAAAGACTGTGGTACATAGCCTGTTAATAAGGATATATTGATCATATCTAATATATGAGTGTTAACTAAAGGAAAGACCTCCTTAAGTAGCCTAGTTGGGATGGGGTCTAAGAGACACGATGATTTAGATGAAGAAATCAATGCGGTCAATTCTTGAAGAGAAATTGGGGAGAAGCAATCTAAATATATATTAGGTCTTACAGCTGTGTTTGAGGTTAGATAGGTACTATCTGAGGACAGGAGGTCATGAATTTTGCCTCTAATAGTTAGAATTTTGTCATTAAAAAAGCTCATAAAATCATTACTGCTAAGGGCTAAAGGAATACAAGGCTCAATAGAGCTCTGACTCTCAGTCAGCCTGGCTACAGTGCTGAAAAGAAACCTGGGGTTGTTCTTATTGTCTTCTATTAATGCTGAGTAATAGTTTGCTCTGGCATTGCGGAGGCCCCTCTTATAAGTTTTGAGACTGTCTGTCCAGATTAAACGAGATTCTTCCAGTTTGGTTAATCGCCAATTCCTTTCAAATTTTCGCAATATTTGTTTTAACTTACGGGTTTGAGAGTTATACCAAGGAGCGAACTTTCTTTGCTTTGTTAACTTCTTTTTAAGAGGAGCTACAGAGTCGAGTGTTGTTCGCAGTGAGCCTACGACGCTATCGACAAAATGATCAATTCGGGAGAGGTTAAAGTCGATACAGGAAACCTCTGTTACTGAAGGACTTGGTATTGAATTTAACGACGGAGTAATCTTTTCCTTAAATTTTGCGACAGCACTATCTGATAAACATCTAGTATAGTAACTGTTGCTGAGTAGCGTGTAATCGAGTAAAAAGAAATCAAAAGTAATCAGATAATGATGCGATAGCGAGGGATTCTGTGGAAAGACTATTAGGTTATCAATTTCAATTCCATACGTCAGAACTAGATCGAGGGTATGGTTAAAACAATGAGTGGGTTCATGTACACCCTGACTGAAGCTAATGGAATCTAATAATGAGGTAAACGCGGTAGCCAGGGTCATTATCAACGTCAACATGAATGTTAAAATCGCCTACAATAATAACTTTATCTGATTTAAGAACTAAACTGGATAAAAACTCTGAGAATTCAGATACAAATTCAGAATTCAGAATCAGAGCACGGTACACTGTAATAAATAAAAGTGGCTGCGAGGTTTTCCAGGTCGGATGTAAAAGACTAAAAACGAGGCTTTCAAATGAATTATAATCTAGTTTAGGTTTAGGACTGATTAACAGGCTAGAGTTAAAAATGGCTGCAACTCCCCCTCCTCGGCCGCTGCCTCGAGGAATGTGGGTATTATTATGACTGGGAGGAGTGGACTCATTTAGACTAACATATTCATCTTGACACAGCCAGGTTTCAGTGAGACTGAGTAAATCAATATGATTTTGCTGCAGACCACAGTTCAAGACAAACAACAAAACCAGCTGTTTTTTAGCAGGCTATCACTGCATTTCCATCTGCGTTTTAGCCAACAATCGTGGGTGTTTTTTAGGAACCTGCTGCTGTGTTTCCACTGCAGATAGTGCAACTTAATGTGTTTTTTTGTTTGTTTGTTTGTTTGTTTGTTTTGTTTACAAAGACACCGTTTCATTTCCTGCTGGGATAACAGCACCTGTTCAATCTCACACAGGCTCCCCCCTCTACTGGGCACTGGTAATACTCTGCTCCAATCATGAGCACACATTCACCCACTGAAGTTTGCATTAACATTACTGGCCAATGGTTAATGGACCTGCACTTGTATAACGCCTTCCTAGTCATCCAATCATATTCACCCATTCACACACACATTCATACACTGACGGCTGAGGCTGCCACCTGCTACTCAATTTTTAACACACTCACACACCCATGGATGGAACAGCCATCTGGAGCAATTTGGGGGTCAGTTTCTTGCTCAAGGGACTGGAGGAGCCAGGGATCTTCCGATTAGTGAACGACCCACTCTACCTCCTGAGCCACAGCCGCCCCTGGATACTGTGAGGAGCCCACAGTATATGAGGTCACAGCTACCAGACTTCCTTTTTCTCTTCAGTGACGGCGAGTTGTCCACTGATCAGCCTTCTCTATGATTGGAGTCACCATTTCAGGAACCCAATGCAGAACATGCAGAGAGTGGTGTTCAGCAGCCACCAGCTTGAGAGGCCTGCGAGGCCTGCTTGGTGCTGCCCAAGTTTAGACGAAGCAGTTGCTTCTACGTGATGCTTCGCTTCAGGGAGCAGAAGCTCAGTATCAATAACGTCAAGATCCCTGCTTTTTGTAGATGATGGTAACATCTTATCAGTGTCCGTGGACTTTCCACAGGAATCTGCAGCTGACATCTGTCTGCCAGAACTTCCTGCTTTTGATGATTGTCTGCGGCAGGCCATGTTGGGCTCCTCTGCTATGGCTCTTACCAGTTGCATACTACCTGACCCTTCTACTTCTCCACTGTAGCATCCTAGGTTATAAATTAGATGGGCTGCAGGGACTAAGCTCTAGCCAGTCATGATCAGTGTGGCTGGGTCAATGTTACACGCTCCACCCACTGTACCCATAGAGTCCAGTAGAGGTGTGTGATAAGGCCCGTTTCCACTGAAGAAGTTCCTGAAGAGCGAGAAGAGAGAACTGAAGAGCAGACCAACTACAACGTCAAGCTCACCAGAGCTAGGGTGGTGGTAGAGAATGCGTTTGGGCGACTGAAGGTAAGATGGCGATGTCTGCTCAAAAGAAATGACTGCAGCTTAGACACAGTCAAGTCTTTGGTTGTGACATGCTGTGTCCTCCATAATGTGTGAGAGCCATGGGGAGGACTTGAGGGAGGAATGGGCTGATCCTATTCACTTCAACCAGCCTGATGCACCGCTGCTAGATGGGGTAGATACAGGTGTGGCAGCACATGCTGCTCTAATGTATCACCTTAATAACCTTTGAACAATGTAAACAACTATATACGGTACAAAGTATTTGAGCTTGTTTGCCTTTTGTTATGTTCATGTTCTACTGATTTTATTTTGTTGTTGTTTTGAATATTAAACTGTTGGTGTGCACTTCAAATGTCTCTTTCTCTGAAATTTGATGACTTTAGTCCAAATTTTTAGCTGTTCGGGGTCAAATTTAATCTACTGATGTATTTTAGTGATAGTAGCTGATTTTTCTCCAAAAATGAGTGGTGTAAAAGCTAAAAAATACACTCTCTCTGCTCTCTGAAACATTAATCAAGGTTTAATCACACATGTATTGATCAGTCAGATCCACTATTGATGCTTTCTAAACATATCTGTGCTTCAAAATTTGGTATAGACACTTTTTATGAGGGGAGGGTGTAGAATATGAACAGTATGTGAAGGGTTAAAAAAACAACAGAGAGTTTGTCTTTGCAGTAATTGTTTCTGCAATGGTTTAATTGCAAATAGAAACACAGCAACAGAAAACAATGTTAACTATATACAGTGCAAACCACAATCCAAATAACTATATAAAGTGCAAAAAAAACTGAATGTAAATAACTATTTACAAAACACCTGAGTGTAAATAACAGTGCAAAAAACCTGAATGTAAATAACTATTTACAGTACAAAACACCTGAGTGTAAATAACAGTACAAAAAACTATACTATTAGTTATACTATAAACTATATACAAAAACTTGGCAAATTTAGTCCAGTGGAGGGGGCTCAGGCTGGGACTGGGGCTTAAAGATCATCCCAAACATGGCCAAAAGTCCTTGCTGGAATGCAAGCATCTGCTGCCTGGGTTCCTCCACCTCCTGTCTTCTCAGCATCTGCTCCCTCTCTCGTGCAGCAGCTGCCCATTCCTCGTGCTCTGCGAGCGTCTTGAATGGTAGTTCACGCTCCTCCCTGGCCTCCCTCCTGCTTTCCTCCTCCAGCTTCCTCAAGACATTGATGTCGATCTCTCTCTTCCTCTTTTCTGTAGAGAAATAGAATAGAAAACATAATTAGATAGGTGCCACCTTCATCAAAACACAGCAGTTTGTATTTAAGCTTATCTGAGCATATCCAGTCTGTGAAGTCAGTGTATTACGTTAGGTCATCCTGCGTTAAATGACTTGTAACTTTATACGATTTACTCACTGAATCGTCTGGACCCTTCAGAGTGGCGAGGGGTACTGCAGGAAGGGCGCTCCATAAACGTCACCAGCGTGGTCTCCAAGTGTTGCTCTAAAACACAAAAACATGGACATACATGAGAAACTTTGCATTGCAGTACTAACATGCAACAAGCGTGTTGCACCCACAGGTTAAGTACTAGGCTAAGTGCTAGCCATCTAACAATAGACTATTACCTGCTAACGTTAGCGTCCCTAGCAACACGACCAACACTACCAAGTGGGGTGAGGAAAACCAGCCAATAACGCCAATATTTAACACTTTGATCAGATACATTACAGCAACATTTATCATTCAATAACACAATGTTCACCTCAAAAAGTTCTATTCCATCTAACTAACTTATAAAGGGTAGCAGGCGAGTCTCAAAACCGAAGTTACTCATCTCCAGACTAGCTTGTTACATTATCCAAACTGTTAAAGTAAGTGTAGTTAAGCAAATATTACCTGCAGAAAAACCTCGTCGGGACAAGCCGTCGACACGACACTGATATCCTCCAGAGCTAAAGTTGAGAACTGGTTTGTTGTCATTGACGGCGGCGGCGGTGGAGCTGAGTCCTTTGCTCTTGGGTCACCGGTGTAAGCTGGCCGATGTCCAAGTATGGCATCTAACTGGGTGTACCATTTATTGACTTTCCTGTTGGCACCACTTCTATTGTTGTGGTCCTTCAGCTTTTTGTAATCCTGTCATCAATTTCAATTTCCTAAGTTTTTTACGGCACTGTTTTGCTGTGTGGTGAATGCCCAAGGAATCTAAATGCGCTGATATCTCTTGTTAAATCTTCTCGTTTCGCCGAGATGACTCAAACCCCTGCTGTATCTCGCCGTTGCCATAATATGCCAGCAATGCCTGGACCTCTTCATTGGTCCATTTGTTGTACAATTTGTCTTCCATTTCTTGCTTTTCTTCTTACGGCTCCTTTTAAAAATGCGACTCCTCGTCTGCTGAGTTTTAAAAATGCGGGCTATTTTGTCACTTTCTGTTGACGTCACATCCCGCCTTGAGTATATCCAGCACCAAGTAAACCCCAAGCCCCACCCAGGAGTTTTTTGGGGCCGTTCTGAGTACCTACTCCGAGGCAGGGACTTGTTTAGCCCCTGTGAAAGTTCCAGAACTCTGTCCTTCGGGGGTGGTTCCTGCAGTGGAGACACGCACCAACGGCCCCGGCCCCATAAAATTACCCCGAAGATCCTGCGGTGGGAACCGGCCTATAGAATGAAGGTTATGATATCGTCACCCTAGTTCTTGTAGCATTGGTGCAGCCCTCTATTAACGGGTCCTGTTGCTCCTAAACTGCTGGCTAGAGAGGGTGTAGGATGTCTGACAGCATCACATCCATCTTTAATACTGTGGGCTCAGCATATATTCAGTAATCACATCCTATATGGCTGGCTATGATCATGCAAATTTTAGTGTGCATGCATGTGATTGAAGGAGAGTATTACCCATAATGTCCAGTACAGGGATCCATTGCATTATAATATCACAACTTTCTGCCACCAAAAGTGGGCATTTTAAGCCCAAAGATAACATTTTCCTAACCATAACCAAGTGGTTTTTGTGCCTAAACCTAACCAAAGGTTAACCACAGCACTGTTGAGATTGAAGAAAGGTAAAGTGTAAATGTATCCACCACGTATTAGCATACAAATATATTGTATCTGTGGTTTGTAGAAATGTACAATACCAACATTTATTCTAGCAACCCGGTTTCACTCCGAAGTTGAAAACCAGCGCTTGATCAGTAACTTCCGCCGTCAGACATGGACAAAAAAGCCGTCCTTTCACATCGACATGATATGCAGCTGGTCGCCGTTATTGTTAAACGGCACCCAGCAGTGTCAGGGGAAAATGTGGCGGAACAATAACGAAAGTCGAAGGAGGCAGAAGAATCCGTGTATCATTCGTTCCTTCGTTTTTCAAAATAAAACCAAATATGAAAAAACAAAATAATGACTTATTTATTCAATATGTGTTTCCAGAACCAAAATAAAAAAATGATTAACGACTCGTTTTCCGATTTCCGATTTTCTGTTTAAATGGAAAATGGAAAAAAACAGATAACGGGCCGGATACGGGCCTTTCATACACTTTCAATATTTTCATCTCTCTGGAAGCCTAGTTTTTTCTTTTGCAAGCACTGGTTTCTTGTCGGACCGGTCGGAGTGACAATTACATCCGGTTCATGGAAGCTAACGCTTTGGCTAACAACCACTGCGTGTGGAGGCTGCAAATTTGAAGAAATTGTTCAATATGAGGTAAGTTGTGCTAAGGTAACAATACGTGCCAGCTTATTGTTTGCTTCTACAGCTGACATATTGGAATGTGGTGAGTAATTTTTACGTCATTGGAAGATTTATGTTTGCCACAACTCGCGAATTCGCCACATTCAGCCATAACGGCAGCATAGAAATAATGCTGTATTTAGCTGGATTTCAGCACTCACATGCATTTTCTTTGGGAAATGCCAATCTAGTTAATTTCTATAAACATTATAAAAGTACCATGCTGGGATATAAATCAGAATCAGAAAAATTTTATTGATCCCCGAGGGGAAATTATTTGCATTATAGGTGCTCCATGCAAGAGTGGAAAAATAAGTGAAAATATAAGAAATTTAACAAAAGTATTTACAAATATATAGTTCAAATAAACAGGATTATTAACAAAAAATAAAGTAAAAAAAAAATGACACCACCATCAGAGAGTCACACTCCGTTCCCACAACGTCACTGGCCTTGTGGATCAGTTTGTTGAGTCTGTTAGTGTCTGCCACCCTCAGCCTGCTGCCCCAGCACACAACAGCATAGAGGATAGCACTGGCCACCACAGACTCATAGAAAATCCTGAGCATACTGCGGCAGATGTTGAAGGACCTCAGTCGCCTCAGAAAATAGAGACGGCTCTGGCCCTTCCTGTAGAGAGCATCAGTGTTCTTAGCCCAGTCCAATTTATTGTCCATGTGTACCCCCAGGTACTTATAGCTCACCTCAATGTCCACACTGACCCCCTGGATGGAAACAGGGGTCACCGGTGTCTTGGTCCTCCTCAGATCCACAGCCAGGTCCTTTGTCTTTGCCACGTTGAGCTGCAGATGGTTCTGCTCACACCATGTGACAAAGTTATCCAAAACAGCCCTGTACTCATCCTCATCTCCCTTGGTTATACATCCAACTATAGCAGAGTCATCAGAAAACTTCTGAAGATGGCAGGTCTCAGTGCAATAGCTGAAGTCCGTGGTGTAGAGGGTGAAGAGGAAGGGAGAGAGGACTGTCCCCTGCAGGGCCCCGGTATTGCTGACCACTCTGTCTGACACACAGCGTCGCAAGCGCACATACTGTGGTCTGCCAGTCAAGTAGTCTACAATCCAGGACACCAGGGGGGCATCCACCTGCATTGCTGTCAGCTTGTCACCCAGTAGAGCTGGACGGATGGTGTTGAACACACTAGAGAAGTCAAAAAACATGACCCTCACAGTGCTCGCCGGCTTGTCCATGTGGGCGTAGATGCGGTTGAGCAGGTAGATGATGGCATCCTCAATTCCAAGTCAGGGCTGATAGGCAAACTGGAGGGGGTCCAAAAGTGGTTTGACCATGGGCCGGAGTTGCTCCAGGGTCTTCATGATGTGGGAGGTCTATGCCACGAGTCTGTAGTCCTTGGAGCCTCTGGGACGTGACGTCTGTGGCACAGGAACAAGGCAGGATGTCTTCCACAGCAAGGGGCCCCTCTGGAGACTCAGGCTCATGTTGAAGACATGCTGAAGTACTCCACATAGCTGGGGGGCACAGGCTTTGAGCACCCTGGGGCTGACACCATCAGGGCCTGCAGCCTTATTTGAGTGGAGTCTCATCAGCTGTCTTCTCACATGGTCAGCAGTGAAGCACATTGTGGAGGTGACGACATGTGGGGGAAGGGTGTAGTCCTCATGATGGAGAGTGCAGTCAGGGGCCATTTATACGACAACGATTTCAGTAAAAACGGAAAAGTCTGTCCTTTGCGTTTTAAAAAACTTCTGCGTTTATATGACGACATTATTGAAACAATCCCCATTCACACTGAGCCGCAAAATCCACTGGAAACACTAGAGTATGGACGCCAGGCCAATGCGCGGCAGTGTAAATTTGCAAAGCAACACCACGGCATAATGCCATGCGCCTGCACTGACGCGCCTTCCTCTACAACGCAGTGATTACAAACCAAAACAAAGAAGACACAATGGGGAAAACATGTACAGATAACTTTGTCTGGATGGACGACGAGGTAGAGTTGCTACAGTAACAGATCTACAATTCACTTCAAATCAACAGGGTGAGCAGCACAAACAGAGCTTGGCATTGTTGTTGTGACGGTCAGCATGCCTAGTGACTGGAACCGTATGCGCATGTGTGAAAAGTACGTTTTCAGAGGAACTGCATATTGCATGTTTACATGACAACGGAGATGCTGTCGTTGCGTTTTCAGGCACCCAAAACGCTGTTGTCGTGTAAACGATCGGCCTAAATGCAACTAAAGTTTACCGTTTTCAGTTGAAATTGTTGTGGTATAAACGGCCCCTCAGTCTGACCATAGGGGGAGGAGGTGTGGGGAGGGCTCACGCAGGAGGCTGTTGGGGTGTGAGAGGGAGGAGTGGGGGAGGAAGGTGGAGTGGGTGATGGTTGTCCAAGACAGACAGCAGAAGAGTCAGTGGGGGGATGGGCAGGGCCAGCAGTGTCAAATATGTTAAAAAACAGATTCAGTTTGTTGGCCCTGTCCATGCTGCCTTCAACTCCTCTGTTGTTGTTGGTCCTGAAGCCAGTGATGGTCCTCATTCCACTCCAGACCTCTCTCATATTGTTCTGCTGGAGTTTCCACTCCAGCTTTCTCCTGTACCTCTCCTTAGCCTCCCTAATCTTCATAAATGCAATTTTTGTACCTTTCCACAACACAGACCGAAATGAATGCATCAGTGTTCTATGGGAAGCAACCAGGTGGACTACAAACCAAGGTTCCACCAGTCAAAAGTGACAAAAGCTGTCTTGACAGTGGGGATAATGATGAAGACTACACTCCTACAACACGTCGGCTCTATCCACTAAGCTACCGACGCCCCTATTGCTGCTGGTTTCATCACCTGGTTAGGAGTGTAGTCTGTACGCATCATGCACAGACCCCATGCACAGAGGTGCCACCTCACCGCAGCAACCATGGGCTCAATCCCAGCCTGCTGCCTGTGTCATTCCCCCATTCTCTGTTTCCCCACTTCATGCTGTCCTAAAGCAACAGGCCAAATAGATAATCTTATAAAAAAAAAAAAACTGCAGTAATAATGCTATAATTTCGTGTAGAGTTTCAGCTTTTTGCCGTTTACACATGGCCATATCTAACCATGTGTACAAGATGTGTATATAATGTAGATAAAAATGTCTGCACTGTTACATAGTGATTTCTTTTTTCTACACCAGGTGATGAAAGCAGCAGTAGTACTGACAACAGGAGCAGCAGTGTTGAAGACTCTGATGGAAATCACGATGCTCTTCCTAGCACCAGTGTTCTAAGTAAAAAGCTTGAGCTCTGTTTCACATTGGATTATGATAGTTGGTGTAATAGTCAGGACATTGAAAAGAATTGTGTGGTATCAATAAAATCTACATACCTGCGATGGGAAAATGTGTTTTAATATGTTTTTTTACAATTTTTTCCCATTTATTCCTGTTGTTGCTAATTTGTATCTTACCTAAATGTATATCTATTCTATGTGCTAAAGAGAAATTAATATATATATATATATATATATATATATATATACATATATACATATATATACATATATACATACACATACATATATATATATATATATATATATATATACACATATATATGTATGTATGTATGTATGTATATATATATATATATATACATATATATATATATATATATATATATATATATATATATATATATATATATAAATATAAAAAATATATATTTATTTATTTATTAGGGATGTATCGGCCGCCATTAGCAAAAAACGTGCATCGGCATCGGATCGGACTGCATGGAAAAATGCAGATCCCAGAATTTAGATCCAGTTTATCATGGAGACCGATCCAGGTTTTCCGGCCAGCCCAGCATTCCGCAATTCAAGCAATTCATTCCAGTGATCCGCTCCAGCTCTTACTATCAATCCACCAGGCCAGCATGCAGACGGCAGACACACACAAAGGGTAGGAGGAGTAGCGGTCAATTTAGTTAACTATTTGTTTTCTGCTCTGGTTTTTTTGAGAGTGATATTTTTGTTTGGTTTACACTCTTACTGTTTAAGTAAAGAGCACTAATGGCATTGTTTTGGGCACAATTAGTGAAAGTGGAGCCATGGACTATTGCTTGTTTAAACAGTTGTACAATATTGTGTATGGTTTTTTGTCCCCTCTGTTGATCCCAGGAAACAGCAGCACCAGGTTGGCACTGACATTACTAAAATAACTGAAAAGGAAAGGCTGCATTGTTTGTTAAATGTCAACAACGTCTTGTGGTGTTAATCTATTTTTTATTTATTAGGGGGCCAAAGCACAAGTGTGTGGAGTGTGGAGTGTGTGCTATTTTAATTTCAATGTTAGACATTTTAAAGATTTCTTGTGTTGATTTATTTTCTATTTATTAAGGGGCCAAAGCAGCCAAACCAAATCAGCTGTATTTTTTATTTAATGTTAATGTTCAAGTTTAAAGTTTGTTTATTTAACCCTGTTAACAATAAACAGGTCAGTTTCTCATACCAACTGTTGTGGATCATTTTAACTAACCCGATAAAGTAGTTGTTCTTGTTAGAGTAATATCGCTTGATCAAACCTTTTCTAACATGACTGACAACAAAATAAGTGAATATGTATAATACGTGCTTGGATCGGATCGGTATCGGTATCGGCCAAAACTCAAGGTTGTAATATCAGTATCGGATCGGAAGTGAAAAAGCTGGATCGGGACATCCCTAACATATATATATAAAATATATATATATACATATATATACAGATATAAACAGATATAAACATATATATACATATATATATACATATACATATGTATATATATATATATATATATATATATATATATATATATACACATATATGGCGCACATGTGTAAATTAACAGTCCCTTTATGCTGCCAAAAGTCGTAAAGAAAGCAAGGGAAGAATATTTAATAAATCCCTGGGGGGTGGGAGTGGCAGTGGCAGGGCAGAAATCTGAGAGCAGAAATTCCACGAGCGCACAGAAGCAGTTTGAGCGCGAGAAGAAAAGCCAAAGCTCAAGCAGGAAATCTGTGCAAGCAACATGGCACCTGAGTGCGAGCAACATTGTATCTGAGTGCGAGCACACAGTTTGAGCAGAAGCAAAGTAGATCTAAGCGCAAGCAGAGGCTATTTGAGCATGAGGGCAGGGTTTGAGGGACAATATTATAAAATCTGAAAGTAAAATCAATAAATAATGCTCTCAAACTGATTTACCACTCTCTTGAATAAAGATAGGGATAAAGCCATAACTAGGCCATAAGCAGTTGAGAATGGAGCGCTCCCATGCGAAGTTCAAAAATTCCTCCACAGATCTCTTTATACAAGTACCTCGAGTCTCCTTTACTTATTTATTTTTTGCCTTTATTTACTGATGTAATGTTTTTGTCCAGATATTATGTGTGATATCTTTGTATATTTCTTCAATAATAATAATAATAATAATAATATTTTTTTTATCAGTTTTTTCCATTTTTCATTTAAACAGAAAATCGGAAAACGAGTCGTCGTTCGTTTTTTCATTTTGGTTCTGGAAACAAATATTGAAAAAAGTCATTATTTTGTTTTTTTCATATTTGGTTTTATTTTGAAAAACGAATGAATGAATGATACACGGAGTCAGAAGTCCAAGTAGAGCAGGTGGTGGATGTGTCCAACAACCACCGACTTTCACCCGGGAGGCCGGTGTTCATTTCCTGTAAGACTGTACATATATATATATATATATATATATATATATATATATATATATATATATATATATATATATATATATACATGCAGTATATGTATATATGTACACACACACATATCAGTGGCAGCTGCTGGTCTTTCAAGGAGGGTAAGCTCATTTTCGGCCTACATCATAAAATGTGTCCGTTTATTTATACATAAATTCTATGTGCAGCTTGCTAGCTCACTCGCTAGCTGTGGCTGCTGTGCGAGGCTAGTGTGACCGCCTGTGAGTGCTTTGGGACGGTGGAGGGGCTCACAGCAACGCCCGCTGCTCGTTGGGGACAGTAACTGCAGGGCGACAGAAGTCAGAGTCTCCAAACACAAGTACAGTCTCCAATAACACCAGAAAAAGATGCTAGATTTGTTGCTAGTCATTTTTAACAAAGAAAAAGTCACTAAGAGGATTGGAAAAGTCTCCAGATCAACTCGGAACAACGGAATGAAACTTGAAAAATGCTCCGGTGGTGGTTTATATTTCAAGATCGCTGATTCGCTCATTTCGCTGTCAATCAAATAGGGATTCAGCCTCAGACAGATCATCCAATCATCATGCAGAAGCCCAGCATCCAGGCCAGCCGAGGCCAGCCCACTGCCCTATAGACCCCCAGAGACGCTGAGCGTCCGATGGGCGGGACAAAACCGAGCATTTATCCAATGACTGTCTAGTTTCGCTGCAGTGGAACAACCCACTCTGTGCTTCCCCAAGGAAGTCTTTGGACGCTGAGCTTCAACACTGTTTAATGCACTGTGACGCTGCGGGAATGAATGAGAAGACAGTCGCGTCAGTGACCTGTGATAAGTAGTTGACTCTGAACAAAAGTTGAACGCATTCTAGCGCATATTTAGTCCATGAAATGTAAACACAACAGTACATTTGGCTTCAGTCAGGGTGTACATGAACCTACTCATTGTTTTAACCATACCCTTGATCTAGTTCTGACGTATGGAATTGAAATTGATAACCTAAAAGTCTTTCCACAGAATCCCTCGCTATCGGATCATTATCTGATTACTTTTGATTTCTTTTTACTCGATTACACGCCACTCAGCAACAGTTACTATACTAGATGTTTATCAGATAGTGCTGTCGCAAAACTTAAGGAAAAGATTACTTCGTCGTTAAATTCAATACCAATACCTTCAGTAACAGAGGTTTCCCGTGCCGACTTTAACCTCTCCCGAATTGATCATTTTGTTGATAGCACCGTAGGCTCGCTACGAACAACACTCGACTCTGTAGCTCCTCTTAAAAAGAAGTTAAAAAAGCAAAGAAAGTTCGCTCCTTGGTATAACTCTCAAACCCGTAAGTTAAAACAAATATCGCGAAAATTTGAAAGGAATTGGCGATTAACCAAACTGGAAGAATCTCGTTTAATCTGGACAGACAGTCTCAAAACTTATAAGAGGGGCCTCCAATGCCAGAGCAAACTATTACTCAGCTCTAATAGAAGACAATAAGAACAACCCCAGGTTTCCTTTCAGCACTGTAGCCAGGCTGACTGAGAGTCAGAGCTCTATTGAGCCTTGTATTCCCTTAGCCCTTAGCAGTAATGATTTTATGAGCTTTTTTAATGACAAAATTCTAACTATTAGAGGCAAAATTCATGACCTCCTGCCCTCAGATAGTACCTATCTAACCTCAAACACAGCTGTAAAATCTAATATATATTTAGATTGCTTCTCCCCAATTTCTCTTCAAGAATTGACTGCAGTGATTTCTTCATCCAAATCATCAACGTGTCTCTTAGACCCCATCCCAACTAGGCTACTTAAGGAGGTCTTACCTATAGTTAACACTCATATATTAGATATGATCAATATATCCTTATTAACAGGCTATGTACCACAGTCTTTTAAGGTAGCTGTAATTAAACCTCTACTAAAAAGCCCACCCTGGATCCAGAGGTGTTAGCCAACTATAGACCAATATCTAATCTTCCCTTTATGTCAAAGATCCTTGAGAAAGTAGTCGCAGACCAGCTGTGTGATTTTCTCCAGGATAATAATTTATTTGAGGAATTTCAGTCAGGATTTAGAGTGCATCATAGCACTGAGACAGCTCTAGTTAAAATTACAAATGACCTTCTGATTGCTTCAGACAAAGGACTCGTCTCTGTACTTGTTTTATTAGATCTTAGTGCGGCGTTTGACACAACTGACCATCAAATTCTGCTGCAGAGACTGGATCACTTAATTGGCTTAAAAGGTTCAGCACTAAGCTGGTTTAAATCTTATTTATCTGATCGTTTTCAATTTGTTGGCGTTACAATGAACCATCCTTACGTACTAAAGTTTGTTTTGGAGTTCCATGAGTTCTGTGCTCGGACCAATCCTGTTTACTCTATATATGCTTCCGTTAGGTAACATCATTAGAAATCACTCTATAAATTTCCATTGTTATGCGGATGATACTCAGTTGTATTTATCAATGAAGCCAGAAGAAAGCAATCAATTAACTAAACTCCATAATTGCCTTAAAGACATAAAAACTTGGATGAGCACCAATTTCCTGATGTTAAATTCAGACAAAACTGAAGTTATTGTTCTTGGCCCCAAACAACTCAGAGACTCTTTATCTGATGACATAGTTTCTCTAGATGGCATTGCTCTGGCCCCTGCCACTACCGTAAGAAACCTCGGGTAACATTTGATCAAGATTTGTCTTTTAATTCTCATTTAAAGCAAACCTCACGGACTGCATTTTTTCATCTGCGTAATATTGCGAAAATTAGGCCTATCCTGACCGAAAGATGCAGAAAAATTGGTCCACGCTTTTGTTACCTCAAGGCTGGATTATTGTAACTCTCTATTATCAGGTAGCTCTAGTAAGTCCTTAAAAACTCTCCAGCTAATTCAGAATGCAGCAGCACGTGTACTAACAGGAACTAATAAACGCGATCATATCTCTCCTGTTTTAGCTTCTCTGCACTGGATCCCTGTAAAATCCAGAATTGAATTTAAAATCCTACTGTTAACTTATAAAGCTCTAAATGGTCAAGCTCCGTCATATCTTAGAGAGCTCATAGTGCCATATTATCCCACCAGAACACTGCGCTCTGAGAACGCAGGGTTACTCGTGGTCCCTAAAGTCTCCAAAAGTAGATCAGGAGCCAGAGCCTTTAGCTATCAGGCTCCTCTCCTGTGGAATCATCTTCCTGTTACGGTCCGGGAGGCAGACACCGTCTCCACATTTAAGACTAGACTTAAGACTTTCCTCTTTGATAAAGCTTATAGTTAGGGCTGGCTCAGGCTTGTCCTGTACCAGCCCTTAGTTAAACTGACTTAGGCCTAGTCTGCTGGAGGACCCCTCTATAATACACCGGGCCCCTTCTCTCCTTCTCTCTCTCTCTCGTATCCTATTACTGCATCTAGCTAACCCGGCCATTCTGGATGTCACTAACTCGGCTTCTTCTCCGGAGCCTTTGTGCTCCACTGTCTCTCAGATTAACTCATATCACAGCGGTGCCTGGACAGCGTGACGTGTCGCCTGCCAGGTATTAATACATACTTTCAACATATTGTACCGCAGTAACCAGAACTATAACTATAATATTATTACTTCCATTAATGTTGTTGTAAGATACTGTCATTACCTGCATATCTCTCTCTCGCTCTCTCTCTCTCTCTCTCTCTCTCTCTCTCTCTCTCTCTCTCTCTCTCTCTCTCTCTCTCTCTCTCTCTCTCTCTCTCTCTCTCCCTGTGTCATATGGATTACTGTTAATTTATCATGTTGATCTGTTCTGTACGACATCTATTGCACGTCTGTCCGTCCTGGAAGAGGGATCCCTCCTCAGTTGCTCTTCCTGAGGTTTCTACCGTTTTTTTTCCCCCGTTAAAGGGGTTTTTTTGGGGAGTTTTTCCTTATCCGCTGTGAGGGTCTTAAGGACAGAGGGATGTCGTATGCTGTAAAGCCCTGTGAGGCAAATTGTGATTTGTGATATTGGGCTTTATAAATAAAATTGATTGATTGATTGAATTGAAAAATTGATTGATACATATTTGACCACTTATTTTTTGACATTTTTTTGACATCTTCCCTTGCAGTCTTAGAGCAATCGCCACTGATACTTATACATATATATATATATATATATATATATATACATACTATTGAACCATTCAACCAGAAAAGATGGGACTGTGTGGAAGCATATACGGCCGGGATTACGCACTGGGAGAGCGCAGTCACAGAACATCTTGACTTAAGTAGATGGCCCAAATGCACATGCACGCCGTAATATTGATGACCATTTGAGCGCATTCATGTGTCTGATGGATCGTGTCATGCTGCAACACAACATGTGACTGTGCGGTGAGAGAGGCGCGTCGATGTGGAGTGGTGCATGGTTGCCAACATGACCCGGCTACTCTTCATTCTGGAGCTCTGCAAACAGTTGGGCAGCGAGCACATTACTGTGAGTCTTCTGTATGCAGAACACAAGCTGCAAAGTCAGCTCCCTTGCCGACCATCCCCCAGCAGAGGAGGAAGAACCGTTTTGTGAAGGGCAAATGTGCAAAAAAACAAAACTACAAAAATGTGCATGAGGTGCTGCCAAGCAGTGTGTGGCCAGTGCACCATGAAAATGTACAGTGTGTGTGTGTGTGTGTGTGCTACTGTAAATAGTTACCAGTAAATAGAGTGGATGCTCTGTTTGTTTGTGTAAAACAATATTGTTCAAAAATTGTTTATTTCTATCCAAATATAACTTATTAAAATATTCAATATTTTGTCATTGCTGTTATTACAAATTACAAACTACATACTACAACTACAACTAATTGAAAATAGCTATTTTATCAAGTCTTTCTCATCACTTTTTATAATGACAAAAATTAAAAGCTTATCTGCTTCAAGAAATGACAGCTTTGCCAAGTCTGATGCTGTTACAGGATGGGGGGTAAAAATGACCCGCTCTGGCGGTTCTAGGGGGTATTGGAATGTTGGCGGTTCTAGTGTTAAATGTGTTTGTAGCAAATTCTAAATTAGTTAATTAAGAATTTGTCACAGGCAGCTTTCACAAAGTTGATGTAGTTTCCCTATCTTAATAACGCAAAAGGAGCGCACGTGAGATAAAGTGGCGCTGTTTATCTTTGAAGGTGAGGTAGCCCCCACACATCATTAACATTACCATGAATCTTTTTGGTCTTACTGAATGTGTGAATGTGCGATCTGAACAGCTTTCCAGCTCCCACAGTCACACACATCATCACACTGAGTGAACTGTAGGACTTTTGATGCAAACGTTCAACAACACATCGTCACTGTCAATGTCTTAACTATGGCATTAAAGTGACATTTTACAATTCTTCACATTATAAACAAAAAAATTTATTTTGTTTCTAAATTAATGTTAATGTTATTTTAAAATTTAAGTCTCTTAATGAGCAATTTTTTCCAAATGTAATTATTTTCAGGCACTAAATTATTTTCAAAACGTTCTGAGAGACTAACTCAATATTTTCAGATAGGGGAGACCTGGGCCAATTGTAACAAAATTTTAGGTTTTCCATTATAACTAATGTGTTTATAACACTGATGCTGCAGCAGATAAAGGTGGTCAACTTAATAACTTAAATAATGCTGGGTGGCCTATTGTAACCTGTAATAATATTACGCAGAAACAAATTTATATTATTGTACAAAAGTACTGTAACTAATAGGCCAAGCAAAATCTTTAAAATAAAAGTAGTGCAATAAATGTGTAATATTCGCATCAGAGACAGTGGAGAAGATTAATAATGTAGCAAGGGGGGTGGGGGGGGGGGTGTATTTGGCTGGAAGTTGGCTGGACATTGGAAGGCTTCCGGAAGGCTTTCGGAAGGCCTGGAAATTTGAAGTGCCTGCATCTGTAAGAGACTGCATGCAAACTGGACATTTCCTGTGAAAACGAAGTATATTTTGAAAAGACAAAATGCATGTAATAGGCTGAAGTTGAAGTAAAGTGATGAGGTCAGAGTGAGAATGTGCTGTTTCTGGCATTTGGGGTGCTTTAGCGATGTCATCATGTTCCCAGATCTGTTGTGTTGTTATGTTATTATCTACATCTACAATATCATTATGAGCTATTAGAAAAAATGGCTCATTGACAGCTGAAGTAATCAACCTATTACTCAACCTCATCTACTTTTAGTTGTCCTAGGAATAGAATTCTTCAGTACACACGCTTGATTCAAGTACTTTGAGTATATTTGATTTGATCTCTTATTTCTTTCCTTAAAGTATGTGACAGGACCTCCAGTATACAGCATGTCAGATTTCAATTACCCCTTACACACCTCAGTAGTAGCTGAAATCCTAAAATGCCCAATCAAACTACCATGGCAGAGTGATTCCCTATGGTGATACATTCTTGGTTTGTTTATAGTCGAAGTCATGTGTATAAAGCATGCTTCATTAGTTTTGTTTTGTTTGTCAATATCTTTAGAAGTTGCCAAGAACATTATGCCAAGCTTCCATGTTTCCTTTCCATCTCACACTCTGACCTCAGTGAAAAACTCCCTCTGCTACTGTGTCGGGATCATGCCACAAGAGAAAAAACACCGTTTTGTTTTAGCCATCATCCTCTCTTTTCTCCATCACTCCTCGTGTAGTACAATAAAGTGCCTGGGAAGCTCCTGCATTTTGAAGCTTCACAGACAATAATGGATTTGAATAAAGAAAGTGCTTTGCAGGCAACTGACAGTGACCCATGAAATAAAAAGCTACACTAAAACATAACAGCAGTTCAATAGCTGCTGATATCCATTTCTAAACACATATCCATGTGTAATGATGGATGTTCTTACTGAGAAGCTCACCAAACATCACATTGAGCCAATACTACTATAACAACTATGGAGGTTTCTGTCCTTTGGTTAATATTTGCAAACATAAATTACTAATAACTTACATTACTAAATATTTGTCATAATGTTGTTAATGAGACCTCAGCATTTGTTCAGTATTTTCAACTCACCTTTGCTATTTTGACAAAATGGCTCAGTATTTCTGCTCGGATTTTCAGCGTCTGGGCAGTTAAGATTTCTCTCACCAGCCAAAAGCTCACCTGAAACATAACAACACAGAAACACACAACACACATGTCTAGGTGTAATTACAATGCCATCACTTTAGAATTGCACTTACATGAAGTTGTGCACTTGTTCAAGAAAAGCAGCAGAGGACACTGGATTCTATAACATAACATAACTTTGATGACATACTCTGGACATTATGGCACTGTGTAAAGGCTGAGTAGATTAGTGAACAGCGTTTGATGTGTAAAAGTGAAGAAGTTGAATTTCCCCTCAGGGGGATTAATTAAGTATATAAATTAAAATTAAATTAAAATTGGTCGAGTCCCATTTACATGCCCGCAACAGACTGCATTATACAAGAAAGTATTATTTGCACGTTTCATGTTTACAGCACATTATTAAAGGGAAACTTCCCCTATTTTACATGTCAGTATGTGTTTCCAGGTAGTACTACTGCATATGTGAAACCTGTTGTATAAACCCTTTGGTGTGTCAAGAGAGAGCTGTGTGAAGACTGATAAATATGTCACTTGAGTCAGCATCAGTGTGGTCTAAAGACTACAAGTTTGAAAACTCCTCAAAATTCCTACTCCTCATGCCAAATCAAGTCAGTTTTTTTATATAGCCCAATATCACAAATAACAAATTTGCCTTAGGGGGCTTTACAATCTTTACAGTATACGACACCCTCTGTCTTTCGACCATCGATTCTGATGAGGAGCCTGCCCAACGAGGGATCTTACTATGGAGAGGCATGTAATAGAATAAGCAGCTCTGACGTGCTGACGTATTGCGGTAAGCGAGTTGTGTCATTTCCGGTGTTTCTGTGACAGCCTCTCTGTACTGCTCTAGTGAATTCTGCTAGCCTGCTTTCTGCTTTCTCACTTCAGTTGCTTTAACATCTACTTCAAGTCTTAACCCACGCTAGTTCTGTTTAAGCACTTATAGCGCTCCTCCTTTTTACGACTTCCCTGCTAATCTCTTAGCTGTTGTTTGCACGTTACTAGCCTTGGTAGCTACATTAGCTATACAGTTAGCGATGGCTTCTCCCTCTGCTCTTTCTTGCTCGGTGTGCCAAATGTTTAGCTATGCCTCTGCCTCCTTTAGCAACAGTGGTAATTGTATCAAGTGTAGCTTATTTGCTGCGTTGGAGGCGAGGCTCAGTATATTAGAAGCACGGTTAGCCAGTCCCGTGTAGCCGGTGCGGAGCCACATAGCATAGCCTCTGCTAGCGGTCCTCTGGTAACACCCATTCAGCTGGGAGGTTGGGTAACTGTTCGTGAGAGGCGCAGCTCCAAGCCGAAGCCCACGGTTCACCACCAGCCTGTTCACGTTTCCAACCGCTTTTCCCCACTCAGCGACACACCCACTGAGGATAAAATTCTGGTTTTTGGCAGCTCTATTCTGAGGAACGTGAAGTTAGCAACACCAGCGGCCATAGTCAAATGTATCCCTGGGGCCAGAGCGGGCGACACTGAATCAAATTTAAAACTGCTGGCTAAAGCTCAATGTAGATTCAGTAAGATTGTTATTCACGCAGGCGGCAATGACACCCGGTTACGCCAATCGGAGGTCACGAAAATTAATATTGCCTTGGTGTGTGAATATGCAAAAACGATGTCAGACTCCGTAGTTTTCTCTGGACCCCTCCCAAATCTGACCACTGATGATATGTTTAGCTGCATGTCATCATTTAATCGCTGGCTGTCCAGGTGGTGTCCAGCAAATAATGTGGGTTTCGTTAATAATTGGCAAACTTTCTGGGGAAAACCTGGTCTTATTAGGAGAGACGGCATTCATCCCACTTTGGATGGAGCTGCTCTCATTTCTAGGAACCTGGCAAATTTTGTTAGTAATTCAAATCCCTGACAACCCAGGGTTGAGATCAGGACTCAGAGTCGCAGTCCTATACGCGTCTCTGAGCTTCTAGTGCAATTTCCCACCCATAGTTTTCATAGCTTTATACAAATGGTGTCTGTCCCCCGTCTACCTACATTATTTAAATCTAGAATTAAACATAGAGGAGTTGTGCATAACAACCTCATAAAAATTAAAACCTCTTCTGCAGTGATTTCTTCATCTAAATCATCAACGTGTCTCTTAGACCCCATCCCAACTAGGCTACTTAAGGAGGTCTTTCCTTTAGTTCACACTCATATGTTAGATATGATCAATATATCCTCATTAACAGGCTATGTACCACAGTCTTTTAAGGTAGCTGTAATTAAACCTCTCCTAAAAAAGTCCACCCTGGATCCAGAGGTGTTAGCCAACTATAGACCAATATCTAATCTTCCCTTTCTTTCAAAGATCCATGAGAAAGTAGTCACAGACCAGCTGTGTGATCTTCTCCATGATAATAATTTATTTGAGGAATTTCAATCAGGATTTAGAGTGCATCATAGCACTGAGACAGCACTAGTTAAAATTACAAATGGCCTTCTGATTGCTTCAGACAAAGGACTCGTCTCTGTACTTGTTTTATTAGATCTTAGTGCGGCATTTGACACAATTGACCATCAAATTCTGCTACAGAGACTGGAACACTTAATTGGCCTAAAAGGTTCTGCACTAAGCTGGTTTAAATCTTATTTATCTGATCGTTTTCAGTTTGTTGACGTTCATAATGAATCATCCTTACATACTAAAGTTTGTTTTGGAGTTCCAGAAGGTTCTGTGCTCGGACCAATCCTATTCATTCTATATATGCTTCCTTTAGGTAACATCATTAGAAATCACTCTGTAAATTTCCATTGTTATGCGGATGATACACAGTTGTATTTATCTATGAAGCCAGAAGAAAGTAATCAATAAACTAAACTTCATAATTGCCTTAAAGACATAAAAACCTGGATGAGCACCAAATTCCTGATGTTAAATTCAGACAAAACTGAAGTTATTGTTCTTGGCCCCAAACAACTCGTAATAACTGCGTAATATTGCAAAAATTAGGCCTATCCTGACCTGAAAAGATGCAGAAAAATTGGTCCACACTTTTGTTAAATCAAGGCTGGATTACTGTAACTCTCTATTATCAGGTAGCTCTAGTAAGTCCTTAAAAACTCTCCAGCTAATTCAGAATGCAGCAGCACGTGTACTAACAGGAACTCTCTCTCTCTCTCTCTCTCTCTCCCTCTCTCTCTCTCTCTCTCTCTCGTCCTATTACTGCATCTTGCTAACTCGGTCATTCTGGATGTCTCTAACTCGGCTTCTTCTCCGGAGCCTTTGTGCTCCACTGTCTCTCAGGTTAACTCATACCGCAGCGGTGCCTGGACAGCGTGACGTGTGTGGTTGTGCTGCTGCCGTGGTCCTGCCAGATGCCTCCTGCTGCTGCTGTTATCATTAGTCATACTTCTACTGTTATTATATGATTATTGTCACATATGTATACTATCAGATATTCATATATACTTTCAACATATTGTACCACAGTAACCAGAACTATAATTATAATATTATTATTTTCATTAATGTTGTTGTAAGCTACTGTCATTACTGTCTGTCCTGCATCTCTCTCTGTCTCTCTTTCTGTCTCATTGTGTCATACGGATTACTGTTAATTTATTATGTTGATCTGTTCTGTATGACATCTATTGCACGTCTGTCCGTCCTGAAAGAGGGATCCCTCCTCAGTTGCTCTTCCTGAGGTTTCTACCGTTTTTTTCCCCCGTTAAAGGGTTTTTTTGGGGGAGTTTTTCCTTATCCGCTGTGAGGGTCCTAAGGACAGAGGGATGTCGTATGCTGTAAAGCCCTGTGAGGCAAATTGTGATTTGTGATATTGGGCTTTATAAATAAAATTGATTGAAAATTGATTGATAAAGTAACAGTAAACTAATATTATTCACTTTATATGTGCTTCCCTTAAACATCACTATCAGGAAACACCCAGGGACTTTCTTTGTTATACAGATAATAACTAATTATGTATATCCATCATGCCAGAGGAAAACAGTAACAAATCAGTTAGCTAAACTTCAAGCATATCAGGGTGTAAAAACCTGGATGATCTGTAATGTCCTGATATGAAACTCAGACAAAACTTAAGTCTTTGTACGTGGCTCCAAAAAAAAAGGTTTTGTGTCCAGGTAATGATAATCTTAATATTTAGGCTATAATTGCTGCTGGATGCTCAGCAGAGGAGCATGTGTTGGACTTATATGGCTGACCTACCTACCTGCCTTACTTACTTACTGACTTACTTAGTTATTCATATTGGCTTACTGTCCTTGATTAATATTTGTGAAGACATTCCCATATCATATAACTTCATGTGAAAATACTAAACATCGAACAAGACTTTATTAGGTGACCAAAAAGTTACAATTAATTTTCATGAATTGAAAACACACTGAAATAGCAAAACCTACAGCTATGCCTATACTGTATGACGCTAGGGTTACACCATAATTACATTACATAACTGACCTACCGTGGTTGCTCCTTGTCAATGGACCGCATCCTTCTGTCACTCAATGTCCACGTCCTTAATTATGCTTAACTTATAGTTACTCTACTGTTATTTTCTGAAAAGCACTTTGTGATTAAAGGTTATTTAAATAAATTTAAAATGTACATTATTTATTTAAAGTAAAGAAACTGACTATGGTTGCCAACTTTGTGTGATGCATTATCTGTTTCACAAACTAAAATGATTTCATATAAAAAAACAAGGTGATTGAGCAAGGAAACATTTGCTTGAGAAATTTTGTAAGACGTACCTGGTTGAACCTGCGTGTGAATGCAACCACATTGGGGGCCAAACTGTGTTTCTCTTTCCCATTCCATCCGCAGCTGGCCAGCTCCTGCCAATCAGAAAATCACATTGCATACCAGATTTAAGGAATCTGTAACAATAACCAATACCACGATGAGTGTGGTAACAGATAACAGAGCATGAGGCAGTTAAGATTTACCAAAATGGTAGATGATAACAATACCAAATTTCTTTGACTGGAGCTGAGGACAAATCTGCACCCACATAAAATTCCCTCAAATTAGATTATATTCAGGAAAAATCCTAATGAACTTCTCCCTTATTGTCCCCTCAGAGCTGTTGCCTTGTCAAGGTGGGAAAGAATACAAGTGCCAGTATTCCCTCTGGCAATTATAGTGATAAGTCATCAGGAAGCAGTTTTTCATTGTCCTAACCACTGTGCGTCAGCACACCTCATTCGCCGTGTTCTCATGCAGAACATTAATGAACAAGGAAATAAGACTAACAAGACCAAGAGTGTACAGCCTTCATATCTGAAATCTGGGGCTAATCTTAAAAAAACACACCAAGCACTAAAATAGGACTTTGATGAAAAAGCAATATTAGCTAATTCAAACCAACCACTATTTTTCTAAGCTACATGTGGAGCACTTTGATTGATTAATGGATGTTTCTTTTGAACATGTTAAAAAAATAAAAAATAAATAAAATGAATGATAACCTATGACAAACTCAATGAATACATTCTCATAAACAATGAAAAAAGGGTGTAGGGAAGTGGCCCTCAAATGGCAGCCGCCTATTTGCGGACCGTGAACTGAACACCTGACTCCTTCACTGTGTGTGTTTTGGTTTGGTCAGCACATGTAAATGGGCTGTCATCTCCATGCCAACGATGCGCTGATATGCTGTTAGTGAGAATGGCACTTTTTTACTTTCGCTTTTGAAGCAGTACGCTTATCGATACTTTGCCAGCAGTAGGAGCCTAGACTGAACAACACTGCAGCTGTTAAACAACATCCGAGGGAAAAAACAAACAGAAGTGGCTGATTTTAACATTTCTTTTAACTGAATTGGAGAGTAGCTACAAGGATTTTGCGTAATGGGATGCCGCTGAAGAAAAAGAAATGGTAATTTTCAGAGGAAGGTAACTCTATACTACTATACAAGCTGAACACTGACCACTTTAAGTTATATCAAAGTGTCATTTCTATAGTTTTATACTGTTCATATATATATATATATATATATATATATATATATATATATGTATATATATATATATATACACATATATATATACACATATATATATACATACATACATATATATATATACACACACACATATATATATACACACATATACATATATATATATATATACAGTACAGGCCAAAAGTTTGGACACACCTTCTCATTCAATGCGTTTTCTTTATTTTCATGACTATTTACATTGTAGATTCTCACTGAAGGTATCAAAACTATGAATGAACACATGTGGAGTTATGTACTTAACAAAAAAAGGTGAAATAACTGAAAACATGTTTTATATTCTAGTTTCTTCAAAATAGCCACCCTTTGCTCTGATTACTGCTTTGCACACTCTTGGCATTCTCTCCATGAGCTTCAAGAGGTAGTCGCCTGAAATGGTTTCCACTTCACAGGTGTGCCTTATCAGGGTTAATTAGTGGAATTTCTTGCTTTATCAATGGGGTTGGGACCATCAGTTGTGTTGTGCAGAAGTCAGGTTAATACACAGCCGACAGCCCTATTGGACAACTGTTAAAATTCATATTATGGCAAGAACCAATCAGCTAACTAAAGAAAAACGAGTGGCCATCATTACTTTAAGAAATGAAGGTCAGTCAGTCCGGAAAATTGCAAAAACTTTAAATGTGTCCCCAAGTGGAGTCGCGAAAACCATCAAGCGCTACAACGAAACTGGCACACATGAGGACCGACCCAAGAAAGGAAGACCAAGAGTCACCTCTGCTTCTGAGGATAAGTTCATCTGAGTCACCAGCCTCAGAAATAGCAAGTTAACAGCAGCTCAGATCAGAGACCAGATGAATGCCACACAGAGTTCTAGCAGCAGACCCATCTCTAGAACAACTGTTAAGAGGAGACTGCGCGAATCAGGCCTTCATGGTCAAATAGCTGCTAGGAAACCACTGCTAAGGAGAGGCAACAAGCAAAAGAGATTTGTTTGGGCCAAGAAACACAAGGAATGGACATTAGACCAGTGGAAATCTGTGCTTTGGTCTGATGAGTCCAAATTTGAGATCTTTGGTTCCAACCGCCGTGTCTTTGTGAGACGCAGAAAAGGTGAACGGATGGATTCCACATGCCTGGTTCCCACTGTGAAGCATGTAGGAGGAGGTGTTATGGTGTGGGTGTGATTTGTTGGTGACACTGTTGGGGATTTATTCAAAATTGAAGGCACACTGAACCAGCATGGCTACCACAGCATCCTGCAGCGACATGCCATCCCATCCGGTTTGCGTTTAGTTGGACGATCATTTATTTTTCAACAGGACAATGACCCCAGACACACCTCCAGGCTGCGTAAGGGCTATTTGACCAAGAAGGAGAGTGATGGAGTGCTGCGGCAGATGACCTGGCCTCCACAGTCACCGGACCTGAACCCAATGGAGATGGTTTGGGGTGAGCTGGACCGCAGAGTGAAGGCAAAGGGGCCAACAAGTGCTAAACACCTCTGGGAACTCCTTCAAGACTGTTGGAAAACCATTTCAGGTGACTACCTCTTGAAGCTCATGGAGAGAATGCCAAGAGTGTGCAAAGCAGTAATCAGAGCAAAGGGTGGCTATTTGGAAGAAACTAGAATATAAAACATGTTTTCAGTTATTTCACCTTTTTATGTTAAGGAAACATGAATTCCAAGCAGAGCATGATCGCCCCTCTTCAGAAACTGAGCCGCAAAGCAGTTTTCCAACATGATAATGACCCAAATCACACCTAGAAGATGACAACTGCCTTGCTGAGGAAGCTGAAGGTGAATGTGATGGACTGGCCAAATATGTATTAGGGATGTAACGATATGGAAAATTTGATATCTCGATTATAGTGACCAAATTATCATGGTAAACGATAATATTGCAATATTTTTTCAAGCGCTGTAAAATGTCCAAAAAATAGATATATTGAAATAACTTCACTAAATCTTGTAACTTCCTTATCATACCAAAATGTTAACAGCCAAAATCTTATATTAAAATGAAACTTTCACATTAAAGGGGCAAGGGATTGGCACAGCAACAGAAAATTTTATTTTAAATGAACAAAATATGTAAGCAAATTACAGGAACAAAGCTTATTTGTCTGGTGCATCTTAACTGTCAGCAAAATATGTAAACAATTTATATGGCATGAGAGGAAAAATATATATTAAACAAAACAATGCTTTGCAATGGCCAAGTCATATCATCTGACCTGAATCCAATTGAGCATGCGTTTCTCTTGCTGAAGCCAGGGAAGAAACCCAGCATCTGGTGATGTCTATGTGTCCAACACTTGAGGCAGTCATTGACTGTAAAGGATTTGCAACCAAGTATTAAAACTGACTGTTTAATTGATGATTATGTTAGTTTGTCCAAATACTTATGAGCCCTTAAAGTTGGGGGACTGTGTGAAGAAATGGTTGTAATTCCTACACGGTTCATACTACATTTTTGAAAAAAGCCTTAAATGAAAGCTGAGAGTCTGCACTTTAAGCAGGTATTCATTGTTTCATTTAAAACCCATTGTGGTGGTGTACAGAGCCAAAATGATGACAACTATATCATTGTCCAAATAATTATGGACCTGACTGTATGTATACATACATACACACACACACATATTATACATATATATATATATATATATATATATATGACATGACATGAACTACCAGAAATGAACTCCTCAAACAGTACACCACAGCTGGAGCTATGGGTTTCCTATAAGATGTGGTGTTGACAGTTCTAAGTGGTAATGATACTCAGGAGACTAATCACTTGACAAAATGGGTCAGGCTTACCTCTGGATGTATCATTTTGAAGACTGGTGCATCCATCAGAGTGATCTGGCTCTGACATAACAAGAAAGAAATCCGTATCATCTTCCAACATAAAGGACATTAAAGAAATGGTACATATACTTATTATAATAATAATATGTAATAATTATTATTTTTATTATTATCATTATTATTGGTCATAAGTGGAAATGCTGGGCTGGAAATAACTGCTCAAGATCAAATATCAAATACTGTAAATTAACATAAACATCTTGATTAAATGTTTAAGCTTTATTGGAAGCACCTAAACCTGCACTTTCTCTATTTGTCACTATAGCAGACACAATATTTGAAGCTAATATGGAGTCATTGACTGTAAAGGATTTGCAACCAAGTATTAAAACTGACTGTTTAATTGATGATTATGTTAGTTTGTCCAAATACTTATGAGCACTTAGAGTCGGGGGATTGTGTGAAGAAATGGTTGTAATTCCTACACGGTTCATACTACATTTTTGAAAAAAGCCTTAAATGAAAGCTGAGAGTCTGCACTTTAAGCAGGTATTCATTGTTTCATTTAAAACCCATTGTAGTGATGTACAGAGCTAAAATGATGACAACTGTATCATTGTCCAAATAATTATGGACCTGACTGTATTTCAGTTGAATACCTTCCAGCCTGTTAATTTTTTTTTTGTCTTTTTTTTTTAAAAATGCACATTTAACATGGTTCATTTTAGGATGTTGGTGAATCTGTCTGAATTTCCCTCTAAATGAAGATGAGTGATTCTTCCAGTATCTGTTGTTAACAGCTGCTTTCAACAGTACAAAAAGTTTCTCCTTCAGTTCATTCAACCTCTGCAGACATCTCAAGGCACTGGGATTTAAGAAGTGCCACAGCAGAGTGCAGTGCCGTTACATACACTGTTCACTGTGTTTACCTTCATTAAATCACATGTTAGGAACACAAGGCTGTTTCAAACTGAAGCCATACACCTCCACACACACATCAGACTGGCTGGTCAGAACTCCATATTCTGCCGTTTATGCAGGAGATGTTGGATTTCCCTAGCTCTTTATCCTGTGCACCACAGCATCCTTTTTAACTTTTTAGCAAAAATGTTCCTAAGTGTATTACAGAGCAAATGGTGCTGTCACATGAAATGTAGAATTCTGACTGAAATAGTGCTAAATCGGTCCAATAATATAAACTATCAATCTGATCTTTCCATTTGTTGAGCATCTATATTCCACTCCACCCAGCCCTTCTGCAATTTGTGCTGTCATACAAACTTGACAAAAATGTTTTGGTAACACTTTGTATTAAGATACTGTAATAAGCGCTAATTAGTGCTTAATAAGCAGTTAATTAACAGTTAATGAGCACTTATAAGATGGTATAAGATGCTTTTTAACATTAATATCACTAGACTAAGTGTTTATTACAGCATAACTGACTGAGTTATTATTGCTTATAGGAGCATTATAAGCACTTTGGTAACAGTTTATAAACCTATACTAAATACTAATAAGATATCTATTTACATTAATTAAAATTTATAAGGGTTAATTGTAGAATAATAACCACATTTATTACTGGTTTATAAGACACTATAAGACCCTATAAAATGAAATTAATAGGTTGTTTATTAACATTAATGAGACTATAAGAAGTTAATATAAATGCCATATTATGGTTAATAAATGCTTAATTATGCACTTATTAATAGTAAATAATGATCCTTTGCAGCTACCAGATGTAAAGTGGGAACAGTGTTGTATAAAGGTTAATAAACTATTAATATGCACTTATTAACAGTTCATAATGCATCTTTGCAGCTACTGGATCTAAAGTGGGAACAGTGTCGTATAAAGGTTAATAAATTATTAATATGCACTTATTAACAGCTCATAATGCATCTTTGCAGCTACTGGATCTAAAGTGGGAACAGTGTCTTGTTGACATTCATAAACTCTTTATTATGCACTCACTGAAGTTAATAATTCTATTAATTATGCACCTATTGCAACATCCAGATATCAATTATTATTTCAACATTAAAGAACTCTGATGCATTCTTTTCACTCTAGTATGTTATTATTTTCTTTAGCAAGGGATCATGGGAATCTCATTTCTTCAAAATGGCATACAAACATGAGTTATTTGAACTTAAACATTTGAGCAGATTGATTCAGAGTTAGCTGCTTTATTCACTCGTGATGAGACTTCAGCCTTCCAATGGTGGTGAAAACACAACATAAGGACATATTTCCTTTTCATATTGATTTTTAATGCAACCACTATTGTCAAAAACAGGAAAAAGGATTGGAAACCCTAATAGTTGAGTTAAAAAAAAAGACAGATCTGAGTTCATTTGGCTTTTCAAAAGTTTTGTTACTTAGATTGACTGTGCGTGAATACAGTGTTCCACAAAGCTCCCTGTAATCCATCAGTTTTCTGAAAGTCAGTGACAAAAGTCTCAACATCGGCCAGGCCAAAGGTGGCCAGGTCAGTGATGTCTTCAGGCCAAACATGGTGGCAGTGGACTTCAAGACACCCATATCAAGATTGCCAAGCCGTGTGGTGAGGTTGTCAGAGAAGCCATTGATTAGTTTATCTTTCACTTTGTGGAAGTTATCATCATCCACTTGTTTCCTGTTGAGTTTTACACTAGAGAAGGTGTTTCCGGGAAAAGGTCCCACTTCATCCAGGAACTGACTCAGATGCTGACCTAGGACTGTCTGAAATACAGAAGAACAAAACTTTTACTGTCACGATTGCTAAACATGCACTGTAGCATATTAATTCCTCTCAAGGGAGTTTATTTTGTTTACCTGCATGGCTACAAGAGCCAGAGTCATCTTCTGCAGTCCATCAGACACCATCTGCAATGTCAGTCCATCCTTCTGAAAGAGAAGGCTCAGAATTAAACCCATAAACACATTTAATCTAACTTCCCTTGTTTTTAATCCATAGCCTAGCACTGAATTACTCTCACAATGGTTTCACAAGAGTGATAATAAAACACTTACACACTGAGCCTGATACAAACTTCAACTGCCAAAATGTATGAAATGCTCCTTTAACCTTACTGACAGAGAGGAATGAAGTCAGGCTATGGCGTTAGCAAATCAGCAGGAGTTAGCATGAAAATAGTCTCACTCACCAGACCTTTCTCAAGAAAAGAAAGGTCTGGCTGGGCCGACTCTCACTTTGAGATTGGAGAAGAAAAAAAAAACCCGGCTGCTTGTACTTCTTTCAACCAATCACAATCGTTCTGGGCGGTGCCACAGCAACGGTGCGCTTGCAAAAATATTGCCGGGGGGGAGAACAGGTTTTGGTGTAACACGCCCACAAAAATATCACCTACAGGACGCGAACCATGGCAGAAAAATGGCTACATCCCCGCAAGATCAAACATCGCAAAAGTTAGTAAAGGACGTGTTGAAAACGGTTGAAAACTGCTACACAACCGGAGGTGGTAGAGCGGGACTTCAGCAGGTGGCTCGTTCCGCCCAATGAGAGGCTGATCTCTGCAGCGAACTTCCGCCCACTCAGACTAGCATGAACATGACACAGCCTATATCCATTAGCCTGCTCAATATAACACATAGCTCATCGATGCTCCTAACACATTCACTCTGCTCATCCTGCTTCACACAATTTACTGTCACTCTTGTATCTCAACCATATGCATCTTCACACACATTTCACTCACTTTAACTCACACAGAATGTCATTAGCAACGCACTTAGCTACCGAAGCTATTTCTAGTGGCACCCTCCACAAGCCGTGACACACACACACACACACACACACACACACTCTCTTAATCGCAGTCAAAGTCAATGTCTCTGAGTGTCACAGTTACACACAGTTAAGGTTCTGCTAACACATACTACTGTTATCTGGGTGTTCATTATACTCAGCTTACCTGTAGGAAATTAGAAACATGACTGGCTGCTAGTTCAAGCATGACCTTCATCACTGTAGCTAAAGTTGCTAGCCTATTTATTGAATGAATGAACCGAGTACACCTCTTCTGATTAACTGTAACGTTACCGTCATTATCATAAACATCAAAATTTAGAACACACAGTCACATTTTATAACTTTGTAAGGCCATCATGTATTTGATTAGCTGAGTTGGTAGTATTAGCTATCGCAAAGAACTAGAACTAGCTAAAACTCAACAAGCTAACGTTAGCCTATAGCCTACTTTAACAATGTAACTTACCACAGCGGCAGAAACAGATGAAACATCGTCTTCAGAGTCCCCAAGCCAAGTGTCGCATCCTACTCCAACTGGAGCGGCACTGGAGGGGCTTGCAACAGTTTATTCAACCATCTCAGCATTGTTAGGTTCTGTGCTCTGATGAGGAGTGGCAAGCATGGCTGGCGAGTGGCACCCAGCGTGACCGTCATGCAGCGAATTGAGTTCTGTGTGTGTGCATGTGCGTGCGTGTGACGCCAGATCAGTTGCAGCAAAAGCCACTGTATTTTTGCTGTTCATAAGTTTTTATTGAAATTATTCAAGCGACAAAAGCAACGTTCAGATACCCATACGTATCGATAACCATTTCGATATTGCTTAGACTTTTTTTTTTTTTTTTTTTTTGCTGTCCTGGAATTGTCCCAGACACATCATCTTTGTGTCCCAGTAGCAATTTTTATAGTCCCCGGGACATCGGGACACCGTTAGTTTCAAGCCCTGAGAGCATAACCTTTATACGACACTGTTTGATAGGGTTTTATAGTGTCTTATAAACCAATAATAAATGTAGTTATTGTTCTATAATTAACACTTATAAATCATAATTAATGTTAATAGACATCTTATTAATTAAAGGGGCAATAAGCGAAATCGTGTCACCGCTAGGTTCGCTGTTGTGCACTGCCTGTAGAGCAAAACAAAGTGTGTCATGAGCCTTTCCTCCCTCTATCTCAGCTCTCCAACATCACCGCCACAGGGGCGAGGAAATAAAACCTTAACAGCCAGCTTAGTTTAGCAATTAGCAATGTCTTTCACTCACTCTCGGTCTCTGCTGTGTTTAGCTATTTCCCTACTACTCGGCTACCACGCTAACGCTCCAACTCCAACTGAGCCGCGAGCCGGGCTCACGGTCTCACGGAGAAGAGTTGAAACGTTAGTATGGCAGCCCATTAGTGCTAACGTCCCCACGCTTCTCCGCCAGGCTGGGTGAGTCGGAGCCGAGAAGCGTGGGGACATTAGCGTTAGCACCAGTCAGCTGCCCTGCTAACGTTCCGGGAGCCTGCTTCTTGGCTCCGGCGAGCTCTAGCGTGGAGCCTGGCAGGCTCACAGAGAAGAAAGAAATGTTAGCGTTGGCTCCCAGAGTTAGCACTAGAGCTACTACGGCTACTGGAGTAGCTTGCAGCTATGGAGCGCTTCTACCAGCTCTTCTAGTCACTGAGCCTCGCCTCCATTTCAGCAAATATATTGCATTTATTACAGGGACCATCATCATTGAAGTAGGCAGGGGAATAGCTAAACACAGCCGCCAGGCTGCCCGCCGGGCTACATTTTACAATGCTAATTGCAAATGTTAGCTGGGCTGCCGGGCTACTCACCTAACACAACCAAAACGCCTGACCCATTGCTGGGACCGAGCCGCTAATAACTCAAGCTCCGGACATTAACCCATGCTATGATTGTAACATTAAATTTAATTGAATTGACATAGTGACATGTGCTTAAAGCTTTTGGAAACACAGCTTGAAATAGTAAAAATGCATATATTATATCAAAGTCGAGTGTCTCATTAATCATCCACAAAAGTCTGAGTGAAAATAACCATTAATAACTATTAGAAAACCTGATTTAAAAACAGCTCATTTTGCTGTTTAGACCACTTGCCAGGACAGAGTGGGCGTGGCAGATAACACTCTGATTGACAGCTCCCTCATTTTGATTGACATCTCCCTGGCTCAGCAATGGCTGCCACAAATTTAATCCAGCCGTACATGTTTGAGCCCTCTGATGATTCAGAGGACAAAGCAGTAGCTGAAAATGATTCCTTTCAGGTGGTCACTCAATGGTAAGTTTCAAAATGTTTTGTGATTCATATTAATGTTACTTCGTAGAATAGTTAGCATAACTTTTACATGCAATGTTATGGCCAGGCTCCATCGGCTGCGAACGTACAGTGTAGCGTCGCAGCGTATTCGTTTGGGCTCCACTGACTGCGTACGGAAGCGACACGTAGAGAAGCCAGCGGGGTTGTTTACCGTTTGCTGAGCCGAGAGGCTGCATGTAGGCTGCATGAAATGTTAAAGCATTTTCCACCTAAGTTATTACATATATTTGAGTTATCTACAAGTTTACTGTACTGTTTATTATCTACTCGCTTTCAAATGTCCGCCACGGACACAGTGTCACGGATAAACAATAGAAGAGCCGCGTAAAATAGAGTTGTCGCGCCGCTCCCGTTGCCAGTGGAGCCACTGTAATTGATTAACAGGGGGGCGAGCTGCTACGGGGCTCGCGCTGCAGACATGCCCGGTTGAGCCCAGCCGTTAGCTGAGATGAATGACAACGGGAGGCTAGCGCTTTGCCTTTCTTCATTCACATGAACGTACATGAACGCGCAGCCAGACCGACTTGTAAACAAGGGGCTGGAGATCAACACAGAGAGAGGGTGTATGAGGTCATGCTATACTCCAGATGAAATTACACCTCTAGTTCTTCACATAGCAATTTTTTAATTCCTTCAATCTAGAAATGATGAATTTCGCTTATTGCTCCTTTAATATTTAGGATAGCTTTATTAACTGTTATCAAGTTTCTATTAAGTGCTTATAATGCTCCTATATGCAATAATAACTGTGTAAATTGTGCTATAATTAACACTTAGCCTATATAGTCTTATTAATGGTAAACATCTTACAAGTGCTCATTAACGGGTTAATTGGTGCTTATTAAGCATTAATTAGCGCTTATTACAGTACCTTAATATAAAGTGTTTCCAACTTTTTAATTACATATCTTTTAAAGCAGTGGTTCTTAAACTGTTGGTTTAGTTTAGAAAATACCTTTACTTTAAAACAACTTTTAAAATACTCTTTCTCTCCTTGACATTGCTGAGAAAGTATTTTATTTGTACACTTGGGTCTTCCAGGTAAGGACACAAATAATGAATGACATTTGAAGCGTACTCACTGCAAACTCCTCAGGAGTCACCTTCAGCACATCAAAGACGACTGCATCATAGCTTTTAGCATAATCTACGCAAGGTCCATCCAGAGAGTCAGAGCTGCTGCTGGCCTGAGACACACACATACACACTCATCACAGTAACTGCTCTCCACTTATGTAACCAGCTGTCAAGGACCACAAGGAGAACATTTGTCATGAAACTGTGTACTGTCGCAATAAAGTTTGCAAAATGCTGATTTTAATAATTTTAAAATACTGATTTTTCTACTCAGATTCCTGAATTGTCTTCTACAGCTGATGCACTGGATTAACAAAAAATCTTTTAAGCCTGCTACTGTCAGGCCTCTATGATGGCTTTGGCTTCACCTGCCTTTGGTTTTGGTGTGCCACCCCAAGATTTTCACTGGCCACCCCTATGAAAACACTTCTAGGGGTGCCCCTGCCTGTCCAGTCAAATAAATTTTTCCCAGTGATGGTTTCTGTCATTTTAGGAAGTTCTTATCACACTGATGGATGCACTGACGGAGTATTTGCTTTTCTGATAAGTTTGGTTTGTTGGGAGTGTGTCAATCGGTTTGCTCATGATCACTGTCTTGGTCAGGTACTCAATACAGCAGCTCCACCTCCTGATAGCTACTGCACAGACTCTGGCTTGAATTGATGTCTCCAGTGGCAGCACCTGTATCTGGGATATTTTGGCTTCATTTTGGTACAGTGGGAGGAAGTGGAGATGTGTTGTTCATTTTATAAACAGTCTATGGTTTAGACATTAATGATCAAAGAATAATTCCTTGTTAGGATTTTGGTCATCTTCAGGCATCTTGTCTATCTAGTACAACTTTTACTTAAAAATGTCCCTCTGACCACCAGTTTGGCCTGATTTAGTTGGAATTTTATTGTGAATATTGATATTGATGATATTTATTATCTCTTTGGATTGTGGATATATACGTATTATATCTTTTTCTATCTATACCAATTCCATGATTCCATAAACCCCATAAACCCAGGCCATTTATAACAGTTACTATTATTGCAATTGAGACATGTTTTTATGTAGGTACAGATTCCAGCCAACAGTTTTACACTATTTAAGTGATCAAGACTGCTAGCCAGTGAACTTGATGTAAACAATACAGGGCTCAAATGTACAGGAAAACATTGACAATGTTTTATAAGGAAGAAATACATTTAAAAATACTTATTAGACCTCAGTCATACACAATGAGTTTGGGCGAGAAACACTGTCTATGACAGAAATGTTTGTTTATAATAAAACATCACATGGCACCTTTTATAAGTCATATACAGACAGGAGAGAACAATGAAAGGGAAAAAACAAAGGATTAGACATCAAAACTACAAGGCATATACAGTATCATCCAAAATGCAAATACTAAAACCATTTTAAGTGTAGATTTACGCAACTGCAGATACTTTGAAATAAAAAATTACTTACATAATGTGATTCACTGGGTTATTACAGTGAATCAAGAACACCACTAAGTAAAAACAGATACATTGTTCCTTGCATATTACCCATTTCAAATTATGATAATGTTACATAAATGTCATCTTTTCCTGTGCCTGTTGATTAAGCATTGATTCAGTGTGCTTTGAATGTTGACTTTTTGTCCTTCCTGGGTTAATAAGGCTCAGCTCCAGCATTTTCATCAACAAAAATCAGAAGGACTTTTTTCTAAATCCTTACTTGGAAAAAGAGAACAACAGGGACACAAAAAGACAAGTAAAACAAGTCATTTTTAGAAGTTTTGAAAGAGACAATGTGGAAGAAAATAAAGCTTTTTGGTCCTGATGAGTACAGTGCTAGCTGTGCAGAAAAGCTGATCCATCCATCTCATACTTTGTTCCAGAGCAAGATTTGTCCTCAACTATTGTTAAGATTTCCATGAATATTAGCATAGATAGCCCATTTGTAATGATGTTTTATCTATCTATCTATCTATCTATCTATCTATCTATCTATCTATCTATCTATCTACCTACCTACCTACCTACCTACCTATCTACCTATCAGCCCCTGAGACAGTCCAGCACATAGTAGCAGGATGAAAGATGGAGGCTGGGACAGTGTACTCAGAGAAGCACCGCCTCCGTGTTGTCCGTCAGTCCAGCATTCTCCAGCCACTGGTAGGTCTTCTTGATATCAGCCACTTCCGCTATCTGATGGTGGTATGCACCATGTAGGGGCTCCTCTCTCCATGTTCTTTGCTCCTCCACCTCTTTGGCCTCATCCGGTTTCTGTTGTCTGAGGCATTCACTTAGCACTTGTTTTTTGGTTGTTTCATCCTGGATAGTGGCTCTGATGCCCACAAGTCCTCATCCCTCCCTCTTTCCACTTAGTGCATAGCCTCAGGGTGCTGGACGTGGGGTGGAACCCTCCATGCATGGTAAGGAGATTTCTTGTCTTGATATCTGTGGCCTCTATCTCCTCCTTTGGCCAGCTTATGATCCAGGCTGGGTATCTGATGACTGGCAGTGCGTACATGTTGATGGCTCGGACCTTGTTCTGACCATTCAGCTGACTCCTCAGGACTTGCCTTACTCTCTGGTGGTTGTGTTCGAATTCCTTGCGGCCTCCTCATGATTTCCATTAGCCTGTGGGATCCCAAGGTACTTGTAGCCGTCCTGGATATCTCCTATGTTGCCCTCTGGTTGTTCAACTCCTTCAGTTCTGATCATCTTGCCCCTCTTTGATACCATCCGGCCACACTTGTCTAATCCGAATGACAACCCTGTGTCCTTGCTGTAAAGCCTGGTGATGTGGATCAATGAGTTGATTTCTCACTCATTCTTGGCATACAGCTTGATGTCATCCATGTAGAGCAGGTGGCTAATTGTTACTCCACTTTGGAATTGGTATCCGTAGCCAGTGTTCTTGATGATCTGACTGAGGGGATTCACGCCTATGCAGAACAGCAGTGGTGACAGTGCATCCCCTTGGTATATGCCACATTTGATGTTGACTTGGGCAATCGGCTTTGAGTTGGCCTCTAGTGTCGTCTTCCACATTCCCATGGAGTTCTTTATGAAGGCCGTTAGTGTCCTGTTGATCTTGTATAGTTCCAGACATCCTAGTATCCATGTGTGTGGCATTGAGTTGTGGGCTTTCTTGAAGGCTTTCTTAAAGTCAATCCAGGCGGTGCACAGGTTGGTCTTCCTGCTCTTGCAGTCTCAGGCGATTGCTCTGTCTACCAGTAGCTGGTGCTTGGCTCCTCTGGTGTTACTGCCAATTCCTTTCTGTGCCTCGCTCATGTATTGGCCCATATGCCTAGTTATCTTGGCCGCTATGATGCCTGATAGAAGCTTCCATGTTGTGGAGAAACAGGTTATTGGTTTGTAGTTGGATGGTTCCCTTCTGGGGGTCTTTCATGATCAGGACTGTCATGCCCTGTGTCCGCCATTCTGGGTGGGCTCCATCCCTTAGCTGCTGGTTCATCTGTGCTGCTCAGCGTTCATGGAGTGCAGTTAGCTTCTTCAGCCAGTATGTATGGATCATATCAGGGCCCGGTGCTGTCCAGCTCTTCATCTTTGACACTCTTTCCTGGATGTCTGCCTTGTCTGCTGTGGCTAGCTCTTAGGTCCACTAGCCATTGGGCATCAGTGTTGTATGATGCTTCTCTTTCCTGTATGCCCTTCCAGTCTGCCCATATGTCCATATTTCCATCTCAGGGGTCTGACCTGCTGTTATTTCCCTGCCACTGAGAGAGCACCTTGGCTAGTTCAGTGGAGAACATCCTGTTTATTCTCCAGGCTTCTACTTCTTTGGTGTATCTCTTCAGCCTTGTAGCTGGTATCCATTTATTCACCACATTACCACTGTGAATCTCTGCTATTTGGCGAACCTCTCTCCGTGTTGCCTTTATCTTGGCTTCTAACCGTCTCTTTCATGAGGGGTACTGGTTCTTATGTACCATATTTATCTTGTATCCAAACATCTCCAGGATTACTGTTGCTGTTACTTGGCAACTCAGCTTCAGGACTTGTCAGAGGCTCCAGGTTTCTAATTTGCTCACGATCTTCCTTCTCAGGTCAGTTGCTCTTTCATTGACGCTGTTTGTATCCACTGTCTTGCATTGTGGGGGGGATGATAACATCCCCCTACTGACCTGGCGTCCTGGGTCCCCCTTGCCATGGCACTGTTGTAGTATTTCATTGCTATAACGGGTTCCGGTTGAGTGAACGCTGGCGTGAATCACTGCTGCTGCTCTCTGGCTTTTTAATTAACTTCATTTAACTGCGATCTCTACTTCTGTGATGATCATTCCACCCCCGACCTATGCTGCTCCTTGTATTTCACATTCTAGCATCATATCACATATCACATCGGATTATCCCACATTCAGGAGGCTTTACTAGCCTAACATCAACGTTACCTATGACACCCTCGCTCCTCGACTGGCTGCTCCTGCTTTGTGGATCCAACTGCTGAGCCAGAATGTGGATCAACAGGTTGGCTGCGTGGTCTATATTCTTTTGGACTGCCCTGGTCTTTCAGATTAACTTCTCAACATCCCTGCTCCAGCAATACTCGGCTGCTGAGCTTCTGAGGCTTTGCCTCCACTCGGCTGTCCCATCACTGGTGTTGCAGCTCTTGCCTGATGTCGCTCATCTTCCTTGCCAGAGATACATCCCAACGGAGCTTCAACATTAATGACTCCTCTTCCATCAACTCCATCTGGTCTGCGTCTCGCCGCCAACCGAGAAACTCTGCTAGGAGACAGGTGACAGACTCTGTACACGGCTGCTCGAGCCGATCTGAAAAGTGAAATTAAAAAAGCCAAGGCGGACCATAAGAGGAGCATAGAGTCCCACCTGTCCAGCAACAATGCATGGGAGGTATGGCGGGGCATACAAGACATCATAAACTACAGAGGCTGTGCTGTGACGACAGAAGACCTGAGTGCGCTGCTGGCAGAGAAGCTAAATTGCTTCTTTGCCCACTTTGAAACATCACAACAGCAGCACTCATCTGCTACAGCCCTGCTCCCAACCTCACCTGGCTCCTGCACTACTCCACTCACTGTAAGGGAGCGCAATGTCAGACGGGTGCTCCTGGCAGTGAACCCCAAGAAGGCTGCCGGCCCTGACAGAGTACCTGGTAAGGTGCTCAGAACGTGTGCCCACCAGCTCACCCTCATCTTCACCAGAATTTTCAATCTCTCCCTAAACCAGGCAGTTATCCCGTCTTGCCTAAAATCAGCCTCAATCATCCCAGTGCCGAAGAAGTCTCCCATCACCAGCCTAAATGATTACTGTCCTGTGGCCCTCACTCCGGAAACCATGAAGTGTTTCGAGAGATTGGTCCTCCAGCACATCAAGGACTATCTCCCCCCAGACTTTGATCCCTACCAGTTCGCCTGTCGCCCAAACAGATCCACAGAGGACACCATCACCGTAGCTCTCCACTTTGTGCTAAGCCACCTGGAGCAGGGGCAGAGCTACATCCGGATGCTCTTTGTGGATTACAGCTCAGCTTTCGATACTATCATTCCTGACATTCTCATAAATAAACTGGTCACTCTCCCCCCCTCTCACATGTGCCTGGATAAAGGACTTTCTCACCAACAGCCCCCAGACTGTGAGACTTGGCCCCCACTGCTCCTCCACTCGCACATTGAGTACCAGCTCACAGGGCTGTGTGCTAAGCCCCCTCCTGTACTGCCTCTACATCCTCTACACCCACGACTGCAGTCCAGCCCACAACAACAACCTCATCGTCAAGTTTGCTGACGATACCACAGTAGTTGGACTCATCTCAAAGAGAGACAAGGCAGCCTACAGAGAGGAAGTCCTGAAGTTGACAGCCTGGTGCTCAGAGAACAACCTGGCTCTGAACACCAAGAAAACCAAGGAGATCATTGTCGACTTCAGGAGGCACAGCACCGACCTAGCCCCCCTGTACATCAACGGCGAGTGTGTGGAGAGGGTCCACACCTTCCGGTTTCTCTATGTCCTCATCTTCGCTGACATCTCCTGGACAGACAACATCACAGCGGTCATCAAGAAGGTTCAGCAGCGGCTGCACTTCCTGAGGGTCCTCAGGAAGCACAACCTGGACTCGAACCTGCTGCTGACCTTCTACCGCTCGTCCATCGAGAGCCTGCTGACGCACTGTATTACAGTATGGTACGGCAGCTGCACCATGGCAGACAGGGAGAGGCTTCAGAGGGTATTTAAGGCAGCCTAGAAGATCATCAGCTGCCCTCTTCCCTCCCTGATGGACATTTACACCTCCCGCTGCCTCAGCAGGGCAAAGAACATCAACAAGGACAGCTCCCACCCTGGATTTGACCTGTTTGACCTGCTGCCCTCAGGAAGGCGCTATAGATGCATCAGTACAAGGACAAACAGACTCAAGAACATTTTTTTTCCAAAAGCCATAACCACCCTGAACTCACACATGCACTGACTTCATAGCCAAACCCCCCCAACCCCCGGACTTCCCTCTATCCACCCACTGTGCAATATTTCATTTTGAATGTGAGTTTAATACTAGGCAATATCTGTATACGGTGCAATATCAGTATTCTCATGGTCCAATATTCGCCACTCACTGCTTTGATCACTTATACTGTGCAATATTCAATCTGTGCAATAACCCATACCCATACTGTATACAAAATCCTTATTTATTCTTTTTATAGGTCAGCTAACACTCCATACACGAGCGACTACAGTGATCTCTGCTTCGGACTATTCAACATCCGCTCACATTTGGGCAAAGGAAGCAACTCCCCCTGGGTTTGTTTACACCTGTCAGCCCCGTGCCACTGGCTGTGGGGGAGGTGGAAAGTCTCGCCGTTCTCTGTGCCAGCATACCAGTCTCTTGCCATAAAACTGAATGGTCCATCTCCAACCATAGTTGCCACTGTTTACCGTCCACCCAAGCCCAACTCTGACTTCATAAGTGAATTCTCTGCTTTTCTCACTCAAATTTCCTCCCTCTCCCCAATATAATTCTGCTTGGTGATTTTAACATACACATAGACAATGCTCATAACCACCTCACCAAAGACTTCATTTCTTGCTTGGACAGCTTCAGGTTGCAGCAGTTTATTGATTTTCCCACCCACTCAAAAGGTCATACTTTGGACCTCATCTGCTGCTCCGGTGTTCCCCCCAAGTATTCTGCAGCTGATCTCCCCATCTCCGACCACATACTTATTTCATTCACCATTAATGTCAAATTATCCAAAACCAAATTGTCTCACACCATCTCATTCCATAACATTAAGGTCATCAACTTAAAGGGCCAGTGTGTAAAATGGGTTGAAAACAGTGACATCAGTGGTCAAATTCTAGATTGCAGGGCTCACTCGCTCACCCCTCCCGTCGGGTAAATGACGGCGGCCTCGTAGGGACAAAAAGCCTTGCGCACGACTTTTTCAGGAGTAGGTCTATCTAGCGACGAGGTGAATGTTTATTTAGAAATCTAAACCATGTTACGATATTGTAATGAATCCCTCACGAGCAGGAGACCAGAGGAGCGCTCGGGAAAAAGGCCCGTTTATTTGAGCACTCCAGAAACTCCAGTAACACTCCAGGGGGTAAAAGACTCCGTTCCAAACTCTGACTCTTTCTCATAACTTTACACACATACTCGTTTACCATACTGAGTGGGGACCCCCCGCCCCTCTCCAGCCCGCACACTGACTGACAGCGTAGCCGGTAAATAGTGCTCAGCTGAGGCTGAATGCACAGAATGGGATTCGGTGCTACTGCTGCCATTGTTGGGGAGATATATCATCAGGAGGAAAAGC